>NC_133232.1:34073764-34261264 GCF_040436345.1 Pagrus major | reverse complement strand
AGATTATCGTGTCTTGGCGGAGGTCTGCGCTCTACTGAGTACTTTCTGGTTTAATAGGATCATTTTAGGATTAACACTTTAACTTGCCGCCACTGCCAGAAGGGCAAAACACTCAGGGTAATTAACTACATCTTAAAAAGGTCTGTTTCTGAGCACAAACATTATTACAGTGCTGATTCTTGTTTATATAATATTCAAAGAGGCAGAACTGACATGTATTTGTCTGTATGCTTCTGCCTGCTTGATATGCTTCACTTAAACCTATGAACTGTCTTTCTTTGTCAGGCCTCAACTTAAACCTCCTGGATTCACGAGGTAAAATTTGACTACCTTCATCTTGCGAAGACGGGATTTATTGTCATGGCACCAGGCTAGGCAAGTGGCCGTCTCCTGCCTCTCCAGAGACTCCTCCACCTCCTTAGCTGTGAGGAACATCTCAATGTTCACCAGATCCTAAAAATACAGGAGTGCATGTATTAACAGAAAAGAAGATTAGATCCAGACACAACTGGTAAATAAAAAAACAAGTTATCATGATGAAACTGACAGTTTGTGATTCAAACAGTCAGTGAGTCCTTAAGTTTCATCCCAAATGCATAATACTATACTAACTCAAAGAAACCCACAAGCTTCTGAACTTGAGAGAAAACAGATCAGTCAGACAATTACCTCTATCCCGCTCTGTCTGGCCAGTTTAACAGCTGTGTTGTAGTAGCCGCAGCGCAGCAGATGCTCCACCATCATGCGGTCCATGCGCTTCTTCTTCCACAGGTTGACTGAGGCCGGCTGGTCGCTGCTGTGCTCCTTCAAGTGCTCGATGCGACGCTTACACAGCTTGGCACTCTCGTCTTCTGCTTGGATGGACTCCGCAGCCTTCAGGTCAAACACACAAGAAGCATCGAGACATTTACAAAAAGCTGAATATGCATCATGTAAAACAGAAATAGAAGTTCTCAGTGTGTCGACAGGATTGGCACGGTTGGACATCCTGAGGAAAAAGCTCAAGTTTTCAGAATCCTAATTACATGATTTGAGCCTGACTAAAGCCAGGCCACAAGACTTTTCCAACCTCGAACATTGTTGTTGAGGACAGGTCAAACTAAACAGCTGCTTCCTGTTCTGTAGATAAACTGTGATGTGACTGAGTTAACATGGATGTCTTAAAAATAAAGGTAATGGATCACACAAATGTAAAAATGTATTCCCGTTGCTGCGAGTCACATAACAGAAAGGAAACAGTGAAGAAGAGTCTTATATCATACAGTTCATAACTGCATTCCTAAGAGCACTGTTCCGTGAACGCTGCCATTTTAGATCTACCTCAAATGAAATTGCTTTGTTTTTGTTAAACATGACCTCTGTGGTTAATTCACCTTCCTTCAGGCCTTGAACCAAACTCGCCAGTCCAGACCAGTCTTGGCCTAACATCTCTGGGGAGGGGCTCCCATGCCGTTGGATATTGATTAGCATAAGCTTCTCTTCAACACAATGATATCAAAGGTTTATTTGTTACAAAGCACCTGTTGGACAACATGTTAGGAGTGAAGACAAAAGAATACAGAAGCTGGTTCTGATCACTTGTTTTCTGTTGTTTGAGGAACGCTTCACAGTAGAACCAGACAGGCAGCATTCCACCCCTAACAAACAACCTGCCCAACGTCACACGTACACCATAATAAAGAAACCACAACCACAATAAGGTGCTTTTGTTAACAGGAGAGAGTAATGTGGCTTTTAACAGTTGGCTCTAGCAGAAGGGTGATTTTGTTTGTAGATTAGAAACTGCGGGTGGCTTTAAGTAAGTACCAGGGTCAATACTCATGCTTGTATTTTTTAACTACTAAGGGCTGACTGAGTGTAGTGTGTTAGCAAATTTACAGTATTTTAAAATGCTGCACCAGTGTCATCAGCGCTTAGACAGTGTACTCGCCGATATTCGATCCAGCATTTTAGGCTGTATACTCAGAGCTCCTCATTCAGATTTCTTAGCCTTATGTACACTAATGAGGGTGGATTTAAAATAGAAACGACATTTTTCATATATCTACATCCAGCAAAGGCTAGATTTTGTTAAATGACCTCCAAAGTGGTTACAAGTGAAAGAACTGGCCTTGAATACAGAGCTTAAGATATGACTGTTGTAATAAACCTTCACCAAACACAGCTGGCATAGTTGCACTTGCCAGTGTGTCACTATTTTATACAAAAACAACTCCCTAAAAACATAAGTGGCAAGATATGATAATTGCAACACCTCTAATGGCAAAATAACTGTCATTAAGCACAGAGGGTAAGTGACTGTTTTAGTCAAAAGTAACGATTTGTTTTTGTTAGTTACCCATAAATGTGAGGAAGAGATTTTAAGTGTTTTCTTTAAACTTCAGAGGAAACTGGGATAATTATTCAAAAACCCTGCCAGTGACAAGTAAAATTAAAATGTTTCAATGTTTTAAAATGCTTTGGTTTGCAGATGGCCCTCCTGAAGTTGTAAATTAAAATCCTTGTACAGTACAGGCTTCTACTGTGCAACAAATAAAAATATATACATTAAAAACACTTCTTGATAGCTTTGAGAGAGTAAATAGTTATATGAAAGTGTGTGTATGTGTGCATCTGATCCCCTCACCTTCCTCTTCAGGGCGCTGAGTTTCTCCACCACACCATCCAGCAGTGACACCACGGAGTCGACCACCGGGAAGCTGCTTAGCGTCTTCTCCAGCTCCGCGACGACCATCGTTACGTGACTCGTCTCCCGGTCGATGTTCTTCTGAGCCGCTCTGAAGCGTTTGTTCAGAGTCTCGTAGGGGACCTGCAACGACAATGACACGGGACATTTACCTCAGTGCATCAGACGAAGAGCTAGCACACAGCTTGGTATAATGTAATAAAGTGTCATTAGCTAACAGCTCAACATATGCACATGAAAATGACCTCCAGCTGATTGAGGTTTGTACTTTGTAAAAGGTAGAAGGTTGTTGACACAGCTGAACTATGATGGAAGTTGTAAAAAGTGTTTATTGAGTGATTGGGTTACTCCATAGGAAAAAAAAGTAATTTGCATAGATATCCTGTTTTATAGAGACTTAACGGACTGGACACACACAAATAATCACATGCAAACTAGGAATGACTCAATTAAATTCCATTTCCTATATATAAAATGATATATTTTTCCCTTGCTGTTAATGTTTCTTTGTCACCGGCAGTAAGAATGAGATTACACTATCAGCAGTGTGCTCTGCGATGGCCTGTGAACCGTCTGCTGGCAGCCTAATTTCATGACATTTCTGCAGCCGGAGTCCAAAAACTGCTCAATGAAAACAAAGTAAAGCAGGAAGCACTGACTGGTGCTGCTTTTTCAGATGCAACAATGCCGTCTTTCTTGCGACTGCTTTCTGCAGAGCATTTAATAATTTCCACATTATATCGCACACAATATCCTGTTGGAAAGAATGTCTAGTACATCTCTAAATGTCCTGTGACAACTTGAATCAACACATTCCTCTTGATCTTAACGACTTCCTATTTAAGGTTTTCCTGTCAAAATGTCTGATTAACAAGGCTTCAATTTATTTCTTTGTTGGCCACACAGCTGACTTTTTGCAGCCTTTTACAGTTTCTAACTAGAACTTCTGTTTATTAGATAGAAGCTTCTTCTACGTCTCACCATTATGAGCCAGAAGTCGTTACCTTCCCACTGAGCTGGAACGATTAAATAATTAGTTCCGACCTATTAAATTAATCACCAACTAATTTGATAATCAAATTATCAATTTAAGTAACTCTTTAAGAATGTAAATGGAAAAATTCTCTGATTCTAGCTTTTTAAATGTGAATATTTTTGGTTTCTTTACTCCTCTGTGACAGTAAACTGGATGTCTTTGAGTTGTGGATAAAACAAGACATTTGATTACGCCATATTAGTTATTAAAACGGTTACTTGCTGCTCTACCTGTCACATATGTCCTGTGCTGAATTCAGTTTAGTGAAAGAAGGGAACAATCGGGTTAAATTGAATTGTGACATCTGCTGTACTAAAAAAAGTAGATGATCTATGCTTATTATTTTTAAAATAGTAACGTAACACAGCAGAGTCAAGAAGGTAGAAGGAAGTCTGTATACTTGAGTGGTTGTGGCACATGAAGTAAAATGAAAACACAGCTTTAAAAAGCAACAAAAGAACATTCATAAACCACATCCTTATCACGGAGAAGCTTGAAGCTATAAGATCTGTGCGATAAAAGACCTGCATTCAACGAGATCTGAAGACACAGTGCTTTCCTCCCTTGTACTACAATACACAGTAGCTTTGCAGAAACCTGTGAACCAGACTGGCCGGTGAGATTTCTGCTTTGAGATAAGGCATAAAAAACAAGAGGAGAGCTTTGATCCATTGAGAGGGTTTTTTTTTTTTTAAAGTTAGAACCAAGTTAATTTCACAGATCACTAACACTGGAGAGGAAAGTTATACGACCCTGCAACAAAACGGCTCTGCGGGAATTATTATTGTTCCCAGTGGTTCATGATCTGGTAAAAATAATAACAACGATAATATTATGATTGTTCTGACAGATATTACGATGTCGATATGATTTACGATTAGTGGGGATGATTACTTTGTAATATCCATTTTCATTTTCAGAGAAAAACCTATTCAAATGATGATGATGTGACATTTGTTGGGGTCCGTGCTGAACGAACATGTTTTCTTACATGACTTGTACGTCAGGACGGCTCTGCCACACTAGAGTACTTCATTATAATGCTGTTTTGTCAGACATTTTTGTCTTTAGGAAAGAAATCGCAGGTTTTGCTATTTGGATACTGCACTTGGCCATATTGTGATATTCATATATTGATTTATTCTGAATCCCTAATAGTTACTATCAGGATCCACCTCCAAGTTGCCAAATTGAAGCCTAGAATGAGACGCTTTGATTCGGATATTTAAAACTGCACCACAGAACGGTTTTGTATGTGCTGGTAAATATTCATTAGTGTCCTGTTGACAGAAACAGGGGGCTTATTCTGTTCAGGAATGAGCATGACCGCTGTATGAGAGAGAAATGGCACTGACATCTTTTCTTTTTCTTTTTCTTTATTCCTGAGGCCTGCATTAGGATCACGATTAACCACTGACACATTTAACTGGTCAGTGTTTGATTTTAGTGACACACTTGGCCAAATTAATTAGGAGTCATGAAATGAAGGCGTCAGAAACCAGATACAGTAGATGGTGATGATTACAGCAAGATGTAGAGAAAGCCAAGTCACTCATTAAATATGCATCGAATTCCAACTGTATGCAAACAAGATTGAGCAGTATAACACCTCAAGACCATTGAGATTATATCAAGTGGAAAAGATTTTCTTATCCTCGCTACTGAAGGAGCTATGTAATAAATATTTCTACTGGTGAAAGGTTGTGGCAAGAAAATATTCAAAGAAATGAGTGAAATGTGATGAGACTTCTCAGGTATTTCATTCACTCGATAAGGCAAAACATGCATTCAAACCTGTCAATTTTATCTATAAATAGAAGAGAAAAAATACCATATCACAACACACATTATGTTGGACTGTTTCGACCGAAGCCTTTACTCATTTCAAGCTACACAGTGGCAGGAAAAATGACAATTAACATACCATGTACGTTTGCTTATCTATGGTTTGAATTATACCGTCTTAGTGTAGCACTATTCACACAGGACTGGTACTGCCAAGAGACTTTATGTGATTTAGAAGTTACCTCCTCATATTCGTGTTTCATGTGGCACATTCGATATGGAAAAGCGAAGGCTGAATTTTACTCGTATATACTGAGACATGATGTCAAGACTCTGTCTAACATCGGCTTTCAGAAGGGAAGCGTCTGTTCTACAGAGGCCACATTATTTATATAGTTTAGAGTCACTTTCTGCACGTGTTACGAGCATAAATACACATTTGCAGCTCATTTAGAGTTAGTAAAGGATGTTTTGGTTGCTTCTAACCTTCTATATGATCTTTTAAACACACAGCTGTTGACAGCTGAAAACAGCAGTTTAAAAAGAAATACGACATCAAATCATTGACATGATGACTAGTATTACATGACCTGCGTGTTAGCTGAAATATGGTAGGTATTATGAGGTTAAATTTTTACTTTACAAATGGATATGGCAGATTAGCACGGGATTAAGATCACAGATGACCTCCGCAATTATTACAAATTACTGGAGGTCCACAGGCAAAACTAGTCCTGTTCAGATAGGGTTTCAGTGTTAAAAAAATATATATATCAAGTTTCATGTCTGACAGGACATTTAGTGGAATTATATTAAAGCGTTTGTTCAACCAAAGATTTCTTCCATTTTCATTCCTTCAAGGGTCATAGTAACTCAGCATGATAATTATATTTGTGTAATATGTATGTTGTGATATTTTCTGAGATAGTTATAGTACTGTGAAAATGTCATACCCTAGAAGCAAGTAACAAATTTGTCTCATATTTCTTTCTGCTTCAAATGAAATAAACCGGATGTCTCTTTATTGACTCGCCTGAGCATTTTAAGAAAGTAGTAATACTCCCTTTGTGAACATGACTGGCTTGTACCAGATCTTATTATGGATAATGTAGTATTTCCTTTTCATACAACCACGATTTACTTGACAGTTGACGAGTAATTCATTCATGAGGACATTTCAGACAGCCATCACAATGGCCAGGCTGACGCTCCGTGAGTGGTTGTCTTTCATGATTTGTTGGGAGGTGCCTCACTGAAAGAGACATCTAAAAGCCCACTCCAAACACTGCACATGACTGATTTATGGCAAACACAATTACTAAAATCATTTAAAGGATTTAGGTGTATGATATTTTTGACTTAACTTACATACAGACACATTATATTAAATATGCAGCGTAATGTCACTTGACTCTAATGGGCCTGTATTTTCTTTTCAAGATACCACAGGCCAAAATGGGATGTTGGTCATGGTCACAAAGCCTGTCCATCAATACATGCACAACTCACTGTAAAACGTCCAGAAACATCCCCAAGGACAGATTAATTTCACACATGGCCTTCTGTATTTTGATGGTACTGCTCAGTGTCTCTGTCAGGCGACATTATGACATGATAAATTTACTCAACACAGCTCCAAACGTGATCACCACAGCTGTAGCCTCCCATTTGATGCCAATTATAACCATCACTCCTGTCTTAAAATGGTGCCCATCATCCTTTACTGCAGCATCCAGGCACAGACACACACACATCCCCAGACCACAGCCATGCTGTCTGCGCCTCAACACCAAACGCCACCATCGTGTTACCACATTAAAAACCAGCCGATGCGTCGGTACTCACGGACGTGCGCTGTGTCGCTGTCTGAGGCGGCTGAGCACAGGAGGCAGCCCGGACCTGCTCTCCTCTTTCAGCGGCGGTGTCGCAGTAACGCTATGAGGAATGGAGGAGCGGCAGCAGGCTGTGATTTCTCTCGCTGGCCATTTTGAAGTGCAGAGAGGCGGCAGCAGCGATCTGATGACACTGCGCTAACTCGCAGCACCGATTGTCTGCCTGGCAGCGTCGCGTTACGGGCTCATCCCCCCCCTGTGATTTCACCCGATCCGTCCTCCAGCCGGCTACAATTTGCATGCTCGACGTTACGTATCTGGTAGGCTGTTACACCGACGAGAGAGAAAAAAAGAAAAAAAAAAGGCTAATGCTGGTTTTTTAAACCACAGCACACCAGCTAGCAGGCCAATCACGCCTGCCAGCGATTTCTTTCACGTCGTGGCTGTTTGCTGAAGGGACGAGCAGCCACGTTGTCGACTGTCCTGTCAATGGTTACGTCTGTTATAATTTCATACCATCCTGTAATTTAATTATACTGCCAAACTGTAAAAAAAAAAAGCACAGGCCGTTAAATTCGCCAACGTGCAAACACGTATATTAAACGTGACGCCACAACTAACAGCTAACACACGAACACGGCGTCTGACATGTCACAACTAGTGTCAGAGGGTCTTTGTGATAAAAACAACAGGGACCGACTTAAGCTAACAGCTCCGAGGCCCTCGACACACTCGACGCCAGTAATCAGGACCAGTTCAGCCAGCAGACAGCCAGCTAACCATCCACCACCCGCTGCTGTGAACACGACTGCCTGATCTTCGCCGTCGCTTTTCACAGACAGGTATTTACTGGACGCTGCTACCTGGCTAAGCTAGCCCAGCTAACGTTAGCCTCCCTGTCAAATTCGCTGGTCTCGCCATCAAATCCACGGATAACCCCCATTTTCCAAACACCACCCAAACACATCGTGTATTACAGACACAGCAGAGTCGTCGGACCGTTCATATGTGCCAGTTTCGGCTTTTGTTTACCTTCAGGGTGGGATATTCTTGCACTTTGAGAGCCATGGACAGTTGAGATGCTGTCTCTTGCACCGCCATCTTGGTTTTGTGGTTTTCTTGTGGTTGTTTGTTGTTTTTTTCTCTCGGCTCAGAATGGCCTCTGCGCTCACTACCGCCCCCTGCCGACACGGTGTCAGCACGACACTGAGAGGCGCCTGGCTGCAGGTGCTTCAGATTTACATCTAGTCAGTGTCATCACATCACACGACCCTTATTAAAAGGTGTTTGTCCAGCTGTGAATTCACAGGAACTTGAGAAATTCAAATATTTTAATTTTATATGACAACTTAAAGGGCCCCTCATAGATAATAGCTCATAAACTGAGAGCAATTTTATAATTTCAATCCATCTGCAGCACACTGTGGCGAACGAGTGGTGGAGATATGGAGGCTCGTACGGAGAAAAAAAAAAGCTTTCAAATGGTCTTCAACATGTAACATTTTAGGAAATGTTATGAGATGATTGTATCTGGTCAGCAGATAATAATTGTGGGGAAAAGATGGCATTGTGGTGCTGGTTTATTATATTATTATTATAGTAATGTGCATAGTAATGGACCTACATTTCCTCCAGATGTAAGAAAACATGTTTTTTTGGAGCAAATCACTACAAATGTTACAACCTCAGGATTTTTTAACGTTGTTTCAGTGAAAATGAGCCTTCTGACTCATCATGAATCATATCGTAATCACATTATCTGTGAAAATAATTGTAATGTGATATTCTTTACCATACTGTGCATCCAGTTACAATGCGGTCCAGAGTGAGGGCACCAAAATGATAGTAATTAAATAAAACACTGGTAGAAATATCATTAATCATGTGTCTTTTTATTCCTCAGGGCTGCTGTGTTTGAGTGTCGACCTAAAGCAGAGGTGAGTTTCAAGATTGAGATTTAAGCTGCAAATACAGAACACAGACTTGACGACATCATCATTAGTTTTTTAGTTGAGAGTTAATCAGCAACAACTTTGAGAACTAACATTAAAATTATATCAATAATAATAAAGAGAACATGAGTCTGAAGATGAAATTTTAATCAGAAATTTAGATTTTCATTATTTTCTGACATTTTATAAACATTTATTACATAGAGATGAGTTGACTAATCAAGCATCGATTGATAATTAAAATAACTGTTAGTTTCAGTCTCGGTGTTGTTCACAGGTCTCATTATTCACATACAAACATCCTCATAATACCAATAACCAGATAGTAAAGTTAATAAAACCTCAGCTCCTTTTTTTTCTTTAAAAAGTAGGAAATATATGACGAGAGAGCAGGGTTCATGTCTGACATCTGCCATTATTTACAAATGAAAAGCAATTTGAGGAATCCTGAACTATGTTTATCAGCCAAAACCCAGGGTAAAGTCGAATGTTTAACATCTACAGTACGAGTAATATTTTCTTCTCTCTTCACAAGCTTTAAATCCACCACTAATAATTTGAAATAATTAGAAATATGCAGACAAAACAAAGACAGATATTGTGGAGTTTCAGATATTTAAAATATAGTTTACAGTCCGTGAGTGCAGCCAGTGAATCCTCTACACCCACTCCTTATCCTGGCCACATTTCTTTTCCTGTGTGAGCGCGAGAACACCCTCCCCCCAGCTGCGGTGAACATATTGCCATTGGCCGCCGTCCAGTGCCAGGCCGTGCTGATTGGCTGGCATGAGCTCTAATCGCTTACAATTGGCCCGTTATCTGCTGCATGCCCCACCCCCCGGCCGGCTGTGGAACAAAGTGGAACAGTGGACACACAGAGAGGAAGGTGATGCAAGGTTTGTGATGTATTTCTGGCCCCCTATCAAGTGCTTCCTGTGTGTAGTGTGTGTGTGTGTGTGAACGTGTGCCAGTGTCTATGTGTGTAAAAACGCACGAGTTTATGTGATCGTGGCGGCTTTGCTTGCGGCTCGGCTCTGCACCGCGTTCAGGTTTTGAACAGATAACTCTGTGCCAGGCTGAATAACGGGGGAGTGACTCTGGGCATGTGTGTGCGTACAGTATGAAGGCTGGCTTCTGTGTGTACGAGTGTTTATTTATGTTTGTGTGTGTACAGTATGTGTGACAGGAGGATTACTATTTAACCATGAACGACTGGAGGAGAAATGGATATTTCAGCCTCTTTAATGAGGGATTTCACAGTTATTTTTTGAATGTTGGTGCAATTTAATGAATCTAGATGAGTCTTTAATTCTCAAGGATGACATAAACTGTAAACTCATTTATAAAAGAGTTGTACCTTCAAATGATATCTTAAGTAAAACCTTCTCCCGATGTGAAGATACTATATCTGATCACACACATCGCTTACTTGTCCTGCTGTTTATATCGGAGTGTGAAGGCTTTGAAGCGTACGTCCTCTGAACCAAGGGTGAGCTATTCACTCCTCATATGACCATCTTCATAAGCACACATTTACAGTTATAGAAGGAGGAGGAACAAGCTAAACTCACTCTTATCTCAATACAAAAATATATATTATGCTAGAAAAGAAGAAGTTTTTTAGAGTAGAAGACTTTTTTGTTCCTGTTGATGAACGGCTTTACGTCACTCATTATGTCTGACAGACAGATGTTGTGTAGTCCATCAGAGATTTCTCTTTAAACGAGCTCAGGCAACTTTTTAGAAACTGATAAACGAAGTGAACTGGAGCTGAATGCAGAATGATTTGCAACAAAGGTCTCTGATCAGACCGTGAACTAGTGATGTTGTGGTTCATGGTCAGCATCACAATCCCCGAGCCACAGAAGAACCCAGCTGGAAGTTTTACTGATCGTTTAATGAAGAATTTGCTGCTTTTCATGCAGTGATGAAATGTAACTATGTACATTTAGTCAAGTACTTTACTTCAGTACAGTTTTTAGGTATTTGTACTTTAATTGTTGATAAAGGTGGTCAGTCTTCCAGGTCATGGTAGTTCTTGGTGCTGTATCGTAGGTTGGTTGTACTTTACTATTTCCATTTTCTGCTAGTTTTTACACTATTACTTGTTCCACTACATTTTTGAGGCAACTGCTGTACTTCTGACTTCATAACACCATCAAAACACATTTTTAAAATAATTTATTTTTTCAGCACTCAAAAACAAACGATGTTCATGTATGTATGATTTACTTGTATTCATACTTTTGATACTTCAGTACATGTACTGACAGAAAACTGGTTTAGTTAATAGTTTAAAATTGAACTTTCATATCAGATATGTGAAGACTTTTACTCGAGCACTGTTTGGGTGGGTGACTTCCACTTTTACCAAAGTAATTTCATTACTTTTGTCATTGAAGTCTGACTTTTGGGTACTTTTAATTTGAATCTCTTTGGGTTTTTGGACTGTTGGTCAGACAAAGTGAAGAGTCTCCATCATCATTTTCTGACACATAACAGAGCCAGTGACTAACTGAGAAAACAGATTGTTTGATAGTAATAAAGAGTCATCTGATGTAACCCTTAAGTATCCAGTCTATCTACTCACCCACATGCTGATGGATTCGTAGTCCACAAAACATTTCAGGTGTTGCAGTATTCTCCTTTACAACTGATGTAGATGGGAACAACCAAAATCACACACTAAATGGCTCCATATAGCTCATCCAGCATAATTCAAGTCTCTTGAAGCCCAGAGGTCCCACATTGATTTTAAAAGATGTTATTTACACCATAGATTCACAGTCAAGCTGCTACAGTGAACACTTTGGGTCATAAAGCGTGGAGATACCATCTTTTTAAATCAGACATGTTATGTTTTTTGTTTTTTTTGCTGTAATGCTGTTTTGCTGTGAAGCTCCAGAAATGTTTTGTGGACTACAAACCTTCACCTGACTTTCCATCGGCGAGAGGATGAGAAGATAATGACTGAATTTTCTTTTTTTTTGGGTGAACTTATCCTTTAACATAAATGAGACAGGGGGACTGTGGTTGACATTAGATATTTTTTGTTCTCTATTGAGAGAGGTGACCTGCTTTTTATCTATCAGACAATATCTCTCACATTAAGATTGTTCTGTAAGATTAATGAACTTCACTTTCCTCCTCCTCCTCCTCCACTCCCTTGCCATTCTCCTAATTTGCTTTTTTTTTTACTGCTTCCTCTTCCTATCCACCTCTCACCTCTCCTCTATTCTTCCTCCTTACCCTCATTCTTCTTTTCTGACATCCTGTTTCCCCGTTCGACTCTTTTGTTTCTGTCCTGCCGGTCCTATGTGCCTATTCCACCTCCGTTCACTCTTCTCTTCTCTTCCTCCCTCCTCTCCCTTTCTTCTACGCTCGGGTTAGATTCTTCATGCGCTACCCGTCTCCTCCTACAGTAGATCACATCCCTTGTTTCTCCTGTATCCGTTCTCTCCTCTGTTGTGGCATCTACATTGTTCTGCAGCTCACTGTCAGTATCCATAAATCCAATTTGCTGTCTCTGTGTGTGTGTGTGTGTGCCTGCATCTGCACGTTTACAGCAAGTAAGATGGCCACTGTGTGTTTCTTCTGTGTGTGCATCTGCTGCCCTGTGTGTGTGTGTGTGTGTGTGTGTCTGTGTGTGTGTGTGTGCGGTTGCAGCTACACTTTTTGCATCATGTGTATTTGTGTTTGAAGCTGCACTGCGAGTGTGTCAGTGCATTTGTTTTGCATGCAACATGCTTGTGCGAGTGTACATCTATTTCTCTGTGCACATACAGAGCATGTATGTTTGTAATCAGGCGTGTTTGTGTGCACGTGTGTGTGTGTCAGCGATAGCTCTAGGTCCAGCCAGCTGTCAGTCTTGATAAGGCCAGCGGTTGGGAGGCGTTAGTCGGGGCTGCCGCTCGCCTGGCCTCCGCTTGGTGGATCTGCTGAGAAGGAGCTGAACCATTAGACACGCTGCAGTGACTACAGAGAGAGAGGAGAAGGGGGTGGGAGGGCGGGGGTGTGGAGATGTATGGCGGAGCGAGGTGGAGATGGAAAAAGAGAGTGAAAGAGATGTGGGAATGCGTAGTGGGGGGTGATTGAGTGCGAGTGAGATCGAGAGAGAAATTTGGGAGGGATGGACGATGGAGAGCGAGATGGGCAGATGGAAAAACAGGAGGTGAAGAGAGAGAAGAGAGAGAGGAGGTGAGGGAGGAAGGTAGATAGGGAGGAGTGATAAGGAGAGGAAAGGGTGTAACTGTTAATGTCCTCCCTCGCAAACATGCAAACAAAATATAAGGCAGTGAAATCTTTCTCTCTCCTCTGCTGCCTTTTCTTCCCCTCACTTCATCGCTCTACTTTTGCTCCTTTCCCCTCATGAGCAGCATTAAATAATCTGCCGATCACAAGTTGTTCCTTTAATCTGGGGAGCAGTTGTTCTCCCGTCCTCGCTCATGTTTTTCCCCCGTGTAGCCAGAGGAGTCCAGATACTGTCTCCCTGCACTGTCGACTCCTCTCTCCATCCTGATTTAGAAGCACCAAATACTGTACGTTTCAATTTCCTTTATCTCCTGGGGAACATTTGTCTCTTGCGTGGCGAGGAGGTGGTCGGGGTGAAGTTGCCATCGGCCAGCACGACAAATGTGCCTGTAGCTCCTCCCATTATTGACTCCATGTTGTCAGTTTGAATTTTGGTCTAAAAACTGTGTTATACAGTGTTATATTTAGGCTTTAAGACAATACCATTCATGTCAAGTATAGTGTCGTGGAGATATTTGTCAAATAAGAAATGAATAAGTTTAGCTATTTAATTGGTATATTTTGTTGAGTTTAATATATCATGGATATTACTTTATGTCCAGGCATTTGGCAGCTCAAGTGCTTCTTCTTCAAACAGGAAGTGGCTGCAAAGTAAGCAAAATCCGATGTCCCCCCTCTCACAAAGCCCTAAAATCCCATTGCAAACCTGATTAACTTTTTTTCATCAAGATCCCTGCAGTATTCACTGAGAAACCACACAGACACAGAGCGAGAGTAGAAACAAGGACGTGACTCAAGTTGATGAGAAGCTGTGTTGTTATATAGATCTGTTGCACCAGTTAAACATCTCAGTCGAGGGTTATGAACGCAACATGGAGGCTCCGTCGTCTGAACGTCGGTGGCCAACGTTTAACTGCAGCACATTAGACACACTCCTTCTATTTTTACCTTTCACAATAAGAGTCCCGTATACCAGTATACTCTGTGCAAATGCTTATTAGGGGAAACTTAAATTCACTTAGACCGTTTCACTAACTCAATAAAACAGTTTATTACTTGTTAGATGGATGTTATTCTGTCCAGTCACAGAGCACTTTATTTTAAGATTTGTTTAAGCGAGAGTGAATGAAGGTCCTGTGACCTGCCGCAGTTTTGGAGTTATTTAATAGTCTATGTGTCATTACAAACATACAAATGTTTGTATATGCTGTCATTGTAATTCACTGAAAGAGAATCAGAATCAGCCAAAATCAGAATCGGCAGGTCAGACCTTTAAAAAAAATCAAAGAGAAAAGAAAATTGCAGTCGATGCATTTCTTAAATTTAAGCTCGGGGAGGTTAACATGAGGTTTTTCTTGCCTCAAATATGATCAACAACACATTTTGTTGGACTTTTTGAAGTGTTGAGTATAAAAGAGGAACAAGCCACCGGGGACAGGCTCGGGTCTGAACAGAGTGGCTGCCAGCTGCAATTCAAAAGATGACTTCAAGTCAACTTTTGCACGACAAACATATGGGGTTTTACAACTTCCCCACTCTGCTGCTGCCTATGAGATTAGACACTTCCTCCTTTGCCACGTGCTGCTGTGTGAGTTTGCTGTGCATCTAGTGGTGGTAGTAATAACAACTGGATTCAGTGTGAATGTTCCTGCACACAAAACAGCATTTTTAAGGCTGTTTAACTGAACATTTTTCACACAGCTGGTCAAAAATGTCATGCGATTGTGTTTTTTGGACCACATGTTTTTGCTTCACCTTCACAGTGATATTAGTTTGAGTGTTTACTTCTTGTTTTGAGGAATAAGTGAGTCATGTCTTCTCCCACGGTGACTTCCCCCATCTGGTGTGGACATCGGTAAATGAACACGGTGACTAGTGGTGCTGCTGGTGTTTGCCTGCAGCACTCTAGCAGGCAGCAGTCACACAACCCACCACATGTAATTTCGTTTTAAGCCTTTCACTACATGCAACCTTGCTGACTTTTGATTAGGCATAATTCCCGTCAGATTTCTCTGCTCGCTGACTCATGAGTGATTTAAAAGATTGTGATGAACCTAACAGCTGGAGAGGAGAGGCCGCAAATCTCCAGTTGGATTATTTTATCAAGGCGCCATCTACTCTTTAAAGGGAGCCAGAATTACCATGTGTGGCCGCGCTCTGCTATCTAAATAAAGCAAAAAAACAGGGAGGAGCATGTAGCTCATATTCCTTAGAAGATGAAAAGTAACTTTTAATCTAAATCTGTTTCATCATTGTGTTTATAACGAAGCCAGCAGCTGACGGGAATGATTGATGAGAACGGTGGGATGATAACATACGACAAAGGTCATGAGTCAGCCTACTGACAGAGTTGAAAACAACTCTTTCTCTGTCTCCCCGCCTCATTTTGGATTTGAACAACTCACCCACTGGCTGTGTGTGACATTTACCAATAGTGAGGATGTGATGTAACCATCATTGCTGTTAAATTAGGTTAGGCCCTGCTAGTCAGGGGGGCGTCTGAGGCTGCTTATATCACCGTGGTTATCAAGTGGCCAAGTGTAGATGAGAGTAACTGTAACATCACAACTGCAGGAACAGAAAGAGCTCGAGCAGGCACGTAGGAGTCGACCAGACCAAAGTACGGGGATGGAAAGTTTAAGATATTCAAGCGGCAGAGGAGTAAAAGTATCAGCACCGCCACTAAGTTCAGTTATACAGTAATACAGCCTTAACGGGAGGACGTGTCCATGTCACATCATAGATGACACTATGACACGCTCATGTTTATGTTCTACTTGTAACAGGACATAATGTTTTGTTATGGGGAAAAGAATTGAAATGAATTAAGGTGAAACAGAGAAACTTGCTGCAAAGTACAGAAGTAATGAGATATTGTGTGTTACTGATACATCGACTGGCCGATATTATCAGCTGATACCGGCCTATCATTGAACTCGGTATCGCCATATATGTTGTCCGTTATATGGTGATATGAAAACATTTTTATTTTGTTTAATGTTTTTTTTTTCAGATTACAGATTACTGTTTTTACTGGTCGGATCAATCATAAATGTACTTAAAGGTGAAAGCGCACTGCTGTAAATAATGAAGAGGTGCTACAATGAAAGTGATGTCATTCTATTTCCATTTGTGTCTGTTACCACTCAAAATTTATTTAAATATATAATACCCAGAACAGTATTTTGAAACTATTTTGTACCTCCTTGGTATCTTAAAACAAAGTCTTCAGCGCTTATATGCACTGTTTGTATGTATGTATACGTATTATAATAAATCACACAGCAGATAAGTCGGTAAGACTAATCGTTTAGTACTAAATGTGAATTTGAAGACAGTAAATAATTGAAATGACTTTTTAAAGTTTGACTGTGCTGAAACACCAACACACCTCAACTCAGACCTGAATTTACTGTCGAAGTAAAGTTATAAAGTCAAATTAAGTGAGAACAAAACAATAAAGTTTGGTTGAGGAGATTCTTCGAAGGGTTGATTAAACACATTTATTAGTGTCACAACATGGTCTTTCTCAGCACAACAACTGTTATGAGCTGCACAGTTGTTCTCCTGATATCACACAGAACAAGTTTTTCCTCTCTTGCTATTGTAATTGCATAACTCTTCTTTCTTTTCTTTTTTCCCCGGCCTGTCGTCTTTCAGGAAACAAAAGATGAATTTTTGCCAGCGTTGGCTCCTCCCCATTCCTGCTTCTCTCTTTCTCACACACTCTCAAACACACACACACACACACACACACACACACACACTCTTCACCCCCCCTTTCCCCCGTCATCTCTTTTACACTCTCTTGCCCTCCCGCTCCCATAAATGCAGCAGTGTTCGCATTCAGTGTGTGTGTGTGTGTGTGTGTGTGTGTTTTCTGTGTGTGTGTGTGTGTGTGTGTGTGTGTGTGTGTGTTTTTGGTGACAGAGATAGAGAGAGAGAGACGGAAAGACTAATAGAAAGTGAGAAAGGGAGGGGAGGGAGGTAGCTAGAGACGGCAGGGAGGGGAGGGAGGGAGGGGTAAGACAGATAGAGAGAGCGGGCGAGCGAGTGAAGGGGACGGAAGGGAGGGGAGAGAGAGAGAGAGAGAGAGAGAGAGAGAGAGAGAGAGAAAAGAGGGGGAGCACATGTGTATGCTTGTCACTAAGGGGCTGGGAGAAGGACTAAGGGAAGCGAGGTAGCTGGCCACAGCCGCCATATGCTGACTGGATTCCTGTTCATGTGTGCTGAGTGAAGACTGTAGGTTCGTGCTGTGTGCTGGCCGGCCGGGGAAACACACCATGGGAAGCTCACATCTCCTCAACAAAGGCATGCCTCTAGGTAAACAACCAGCACTCTTGCTTTTATGTGGGGGCACTGTGTGTGTGCGTGTCTGTGTGTGTGTGTGTGTGTGTGTGTGTGTGTGTCAACATTTATGAACTACAGTGTACATTATTCTGCCTTCCTCCTCCTCCCCTCCCCCTTCTCTCTCTCTCTCTCTCTCTCTTCCTCTCCCTTTTTCCGTCTCCTCCTCCTCCTCCTCCTCGTCTCTTCTTAATTCTCTTTCACTCTTTTATCTTTTTTATCGCTCAGTCTCTCTCTCTGCCTCACGAGAATGGTTAGCCTTTTCTCTAGCTCCCGGTCTGTGTGTGTGTGTGTGTGTGTGTGTGTGTGTGTGTGTGTGTGTGTGTGTGTGTGTGTGTCTGGTGTGTGTGTGTGTGTGTGTGTGAAGAGGCAAATCTCTGCTATTGAAGGCTGCTTGAACACCTCCATTTGTGGCGACAGAAATAGATCTCTCTCTCCTTCGAGGGCTAGCAAGGACATGACACATATTTCCCTTTCATTGTGCTTCTTTCACGGAGAGCGGTAGCCTTCACGCACACACAGATCACATGCATGCATACACACACACACACACACACACACACACACACACACATACACACACACATTCAGGGAACTCAGCTGACACACATATTCCAGTGCGCACACGCGTGGATTCACACACAGGTGACAGATGCACTGATATGGGCTGAAAAAGACTATTCTAGAAAATGGGATCAAGGTAGGGCTGCTAAGGAATAAGGAGGGAGGGAGGGAGGGAGGGAGGGAGGGAGGTGGTTTGGGTGTGGAGCAGGAGGAGGAGGGCGTGAGGATAAATGATCATCCACCCTGAAGCTGAATCACTGTATCTGTGGTCACCTAAATCTGGATTTCTGAGGCCGTTTCCCCCAAAATAAACCAGAGATTGTACAGATTGTAATCTGTGATGTCATCAACAGGCTGCGGGCTGTGTCTCTTGATGACATCAAGGATTAAAGTTGCAGCTCTGATCTTTCTTCTGCCCCCCCCCCCCCCCCCCCCTTATTTTTTCCTCGCTTCGGGAGAGATCCCCATACCCGCTGTAACTGTGCCCTAACAGCTCAGAGAGTCCAAGGTCACAGGAATAACAGCTCGGAGTTATGGCTCGGGGAGGACTGCCCTTTTAAGATGCTCATTGGATCTGTTTCGGCTCCACAGTGATGATCATTAACACTTAAAGGGCTGCTTTGAATCAGTTTGTCGTTTCTGATGAATGATGGATGTGCTGTGTTATGCTTTGGAAGGCAGGGGTCCTCTGATCCACGAGTGTTGAGTCATGTCTAATCTGATTATGGAGGCCCCCGATCAGTGACACAAACACGCGTCAGTCACTCTCCTGAATGAAAGAAAAAAATCTGATTTGCTGGACAAAAGACTTGAACCATGATCTTATTGTTCAGTTTGACTTGTGTGTTTGAATCAATGGAATGAGCTCATAAGCTGATTAATAGCTGCAGGCGGTTTCCTACCAGGAGGCTCCATATAGACGCTTCATTATGTCAGAGGACAAAATCGAGCAAACTGCTCATCATGTCGTGACAAGTTTCCAACCACACTTTAGCTCACAAGTCATGAAGCACACCTGCATGACGTAGATTAAATATAGGCTGTAACAGCAATGAACAGACCGTTTGTTTCGATGGATTAATAGTTGGCTTGTTTTTAACTTTTCACATCTGAAACACTACAGAACTGTTCAGAGATTTTAAATAGTCGTGCCGTTATTAGGAGATTTACATTATCAGCTATGTGTCCGTATTGGTAAAATTCTGGTAAAAGTTATTACGACCAAATCGCTTTCATTTACCTGACAAGTGCAGCATTTACAAACTCTGTTTGCACCTTGAAAGTTGGTTTGTGATGCACCAATGAACACAGAGAAGAGATGTGTTTATAGTATCAGAGGAAGACAACATGATTGCAATTTGCAACAGATGCTCCACAAGAGCGTGAATCTTTGCTCACTACATCTAAACCTGTCTTACCCTCAGTAGTGCATTAACTACAGGTTAGGAACTTCTTTTGAAAATACAAAAGCATGAAATTATTGGTTATCTTATCAATATCATCCACGAGAAGCAGGTATTTATCAGTTATCAGTATCGGCTGAAAAGGTCCCTATTGTGGATCCTTCCTGTAAGGCCTTCAGTTTTTCATACATTTCTACCTACCACTGCACAGACTGTGATAAATGATAAATATTTATATTGCATAGCTGCATTCACATTCACAACTGAACTGTGCCACCATCACAGATGAGCACTTGATTAAAGCAAGGTCTCATCAACCTGACTAGTGTAAAAACAAAACGGAAAATGGACACCTAAGCAGGTGTAATTGACAGCACTTAGAAATCTTTAAAGCATGAAGCACTCAAAGAGGCTGTGTGCACTGAAAACCATTGAAAGGCTTCGTCTATTAAACCTAATGCATACGAGAAAACGCTTGAGATAAAAGGTGAAAGAAAGATCTATCAGCAGCGATTGAAATTCAGAGCGTTTTGAGGCATGACACATGGAATAATGGTCAGCCAATATAACACTTGCCAGTTACAGTTAAAATCTTGGAAACAAATTGTACATTTTACTGAGAAACCGTATTCACAAAGGGAAACTTAATTGAGAAGCGTGACAGTCTAGACAGGTGGCTGAATAGCAGTGCTGTCATGTACAGAAGAAATAACAGGCCTACAGTGTAACATCCCAAAACAACAATTAGCATGTAGGCTGTAATTCAACTTGGATCTTAATGAAAAGCACAAATGACTCAGAAACACGTACCGTCGTTATTAATTTACATGTCAGCAGAGTCAAGTGAGTCTGTTTCCAGTAAGACCTGCAGCTGAAACCACTCACTCAGCTGGTGTCCATGCAGATAGCGGCCCGCAAGCTGAGACAGTTTCACTATTGATGTCATCGCACACTAATTTATATCCGTTGTCTGCAATAAAAGGCCTGTACAGTAATGTTTAATTAGGTGACGATCATTTGCAGCAACAGTTAATTTGTTTGTTTCATCACTGATCTGAAAAATTAGAAATGTGGGAAATTAAATATGTATGTGCATCTGCTACTGACACACTGTGGATCCACTGTGATACAAAATAAGTCTCATCTAGGCATACTGAGTACGCTCAACTACACAATTCACGCTCAGTAATAGTAATAAAACAGCCATACTGACCACTAAAGCAACTGAAATAAATGAAACAACATTGTGAAATCTTTCTTTTTGCTGTGAAAACCCCCGCAGGAGCACAGTTAATCTGTAATACAATAAATGCCTCATAGTCTTAATAATACATTAATATCCAGTCTGGTACCCAAACTGACCCCGATCCAACTGAACCTTCAAAGTGACTGTGACTTTCTTCTGCATATTAACAGTTAATCCAATATAACTGGCTGACGGCCATACAGTAATCCAGTTACAGCCTGTATTTACATGTAGTATTTCCTGTAGTGCAAGTATTGCCAGTGTAAACCAGAGCTTCTTTGGTACATGAGAGCTCATAAATCAGCAGTGCCCACAGGTGACAGTCGTCACACAGGATGTGGAAGCTATTCATTTGTTGCTCATGTTGTACTTTGCTGTTGTTTTACTAATAATAATTGGTGCTGTTTGATTGATTTTGCTTTATTTAGACTTCATTTTGACAGTATTTCCTGTTCTCACCCTCACAAGTCTACAGTTAAACAAATATTCATTTTTATGAGATAAAAGCTGCCAACACATTAAGTAAGAAAACACATTTTTCAATAGAAATGATGTGTTTTCTAATGGCATGAAAAGGGATCTACATCTCGTCTGTGATGCTGTGAAATGTTTCTTTGACCCTCTGGTCTCTTACTCAGTGTGGGGGTGTGTGAGGGGGCAGCCATGTGTCTGCCACTTTATAGCTTTATTGATCTGGATCTGTGTAGTAGCTACAATAAAGCTCAAGTAGAACTGCTGAGATCAGTAAAAGGCTCGAGCTGTCAGCCGTGCTACGATCTGCATATTCAGTCTTTAACTTCTCTGGTCACCGCAACAAAGCAGCTGTCAAACGTTGACATATCTCCTCGTCTGTTTTGCTGCCGGTGTCTTAAAGGGAACAAAAAGCGGACAAACCTGAAAAGTCTTTCTGATCCAGTACATGCAAATTAACGCCTTATATAATCATTTGTGTGTCTGCGTGTACATGTAAAGACGTCAGTGTGAGAGAGAGGGAGAAAGACCTGTGAGGGGAGCTTTTCTATGTGTAAGCACTTGTATGTATCGTATCACTTCATGTTACTCATGTCAACCTGCATGGACTGCTGTGCTGAGCCTGCACCTGTATTTCTGTACATGTGGGTGGGGTGGAGTGTGTGTGTGTGTGTGTGTGTGTGTGTGTGTGACAGCACATGGAGCAGGGAGGACTGGTGGTGAGGGAGATATCTGTCTTCTCCTCTTTCCTCCCTGGGAACTGAAGTGTGGGCAGAGAGAGCAACAGAAGACAAAATGAACGAATAAAAGGCTGCAGAACCTGAACCTGAACCTGAACACTTTGTATCTGGATATTCAGGCATTAAAATACAGCCGTGATATAAAACACAGCTTTTCTTGTTCTTCGGGGAACGGACGGGACACGAGAAAAAGGGAAATGACAAGGGAGATAAAGAAAGCCTGGGGAATCGAGACTGAAATGAGCGATGGAGATCTGAAAATGAGGCAACAAGAGATGAAGGCAGGTCGAGATCAACACCGAAGGGGTGAAAGACGAGGATATAGGGGCTTTTAAACCACACCGTGTTGCTGCATGCCACAAGAGCCAGTAACATCATAAATCAGCCACGCTGAGGCTCAGTGGTTGATTGCTACAGTCGCAGGCGGCTGGCTGATCACAGGTGCTGACAGCAATCCTCCCCTCTCTTTTCTCTCCCACTCAATGAAAAAATACAAACACTGGAGCTAAAATGCGAATGTGTCGACTCACCGGGGTTCAGTTTCAGTTCAGTCGGAAACAGACTTAATTTAACTCAGGAAGTCTGACCTTATTTCAGACCCAAAACAAACAAACAGAGACAACGTTTAAGAGCAGCTAGTTGTGTGGCTATGACTGAACAGTTTTTGTTGAGGAGTTCATGAGCTCGAACAGACTGAAATACATTGTACATCTGATCTGGCTGTGAAAGAAAGAGAAAAGTAGCAAATCCTCATGTTTAAGAAGCTGGTACGAGCAAACACCTACAGGTCCAGTGTGTAGGATTTAGGGGGATCAGTTGGCAGAAATGTAATTTGATATTCATAATTATGTTTTCATTAGTGTGTCGTCACCTAAAACTAAGAATCGTTGTGTTTTTGTGACTTTAAAACCAGCTCGTGATATTTACAGTCGGAGCTGGTCCTCTTCCACAGAGTCCACCATGTTTCTATAGTAGCTCTGAACAGACAAACCAAACACTGGCCTGAGAGACGGCCTTTTGTGTTTTGCACATTTTTAGCAACCACTGTAGGGGGATGGTGGCACGAGGGGTATTCAGTTTGTCACAATGGGCAACCACACCACTCGATGCTGCTCAGTCCTGCACACTGGACCTTTAAGTGATCATAACATTCATCAAAATTGTCAATAATAATTACTTTCTTTTGATTTATCAATGGATTTATCATTATAGCTCTGTTTCCATCATCGATTTATAAAAATGCTGAGCTAAATGTTTTCTCCATTGATTGATCATTTTTTTAATCCATAAAATATGAAAAATCGATATCTCTTATTACAGGACATCTAAACACATTCAGCACACGGAGATGTTAAACAGAGAAAAACAGCAAATTATCAAAACTGAACAGTAACGAGGGAATTTCTCATACTTTTGATTTGAAATTGACTTGACAATATGTAACATTTCCACATTAAAATGTCTAAAAACAACCAGACCTTCGACTTACTCTTGTGTTTCCGCCAACGTTTGAACCCAGAGAAATCTGTAATTTTAAAAGTAAAAGTAACCAAATGTTTTCCGTTTGGTCGCCTGTCGCTACAACTTCCAGAGAAACATCAGACGATGCATCAGAGAGGGAAGGAAGTCAGCACAAATGACTGAATGTAACACGAAGGAAACTTTAAAACATTATCTCATCAACGCACAATGGCGGTCGTTTAACAAT
Source organism: Pagrus major (assembly GCF_040436345.1). Taxonomy (NCBI): domain Eukaryota; kingdom Metazoa; phylum Chordata; class Actinopteri; order Spariformes; family Sparidae; genus Pagrus; species Pagrus major. The sequence continues at coordinate 34,237,243 of NC_133232.1, read as the reverse complement.
GAAGACACAACAATTCCCATGATCCCACGCTACTTCACAACACCCTGTGGCACAGAATACATACTGTGCTTTCGATTGAGTATTATTTTATTTTTCTATCCACTGACTGCTCTTAAAGTTGTGTGTGTCTTACCAGGTTCTGATGCTCTGGACGTTAAACCCCTTGTTATGAGACCGTGTGTGTAACACACTGCTGCTGTGGTTCTTTAGTGTCGGTCAGAGTCGTGGACTTGCAGCTTGTTTTGGCAGATCACTCTCTATCGATGCTGACAGACTTCCCGGTGACCGGCACATTTAAAACACATGAAAATCGCCGATCTTTGACTTTGTCTCAGATGACTGGCAGTCGGAAAACACTGTCTCTTTCCTCTGGGACTAAAATCCAGCTGTTCTTGTGAGCTGGTCAGTGACGGCTGGATACTGGCCGACTGCGGGGCTTTCCCACTGGCTCGCATGATTCAGTCCCAGCAGTCACTGGCAGATGCTTTTTCCATCTCTAAATGTCACTCAGACGGCTTTAGCGTCAATTTGGTGTGATTGCACATTTTCCAAGGGATGCAATTTGCATATTGGGTGTCGGGTGTCATTTAGTGTCCACAGAAGGCACACAAGCACATCTCAAAAGCAGAGTTGTTACTATGCAGATAAACTTAAATTATCACCAAGAAACTCATAATATTAATATATTTTTGATCACGACCACTGCATGGCCGTGGTATTTACCAAATAGAGTCATGAATCTGAATTAAAGCGTAGTTGCAGAGAGACCCTGGACGGATGATGAGCAGAGCTGGAGCTGTGGCCGCCGCTGGCTGTCAAGAGGCCTGTTTGCGCTGTGAAAGCTCACAGCGGTCGCCCAACCCCGGGGCTATGGGGGGTGTAGAGAGAAGAGTGCACTGGAGTATTGAATATAATGAGAGGGGGGGGGAGCAGAGATGGATGAGGTTTTAAGGTTTTAGAAAGTGAGAGAAACGTCTGAGCAATTATTTAATATAATGAAGAATTTAATGAGTGTTTAATGTGACTAGAAAGCGAGAAAACACATTAAATAAAAGAGACCGGGAGATTATGGACATTTGAGTTTGTTTCATTTTAAAGAGAGAGAGAGAGAGAGGGAGGATTAATATTAACACCACTGTACTGACGTTTGTGTGTGTGTGGGAGAGACAGGCAGGATGAACGGGTGTTTTATCATGTAGTACAACTCAGCACTCAGTCAGTCAGTAGTGCTGATCCTTCCAAGGTCATGCTTGGTGCTGGAATGAGAGCTATTTCCTCCCTCTCGCTGACCAAGTGTGAGTCGGAGAAACGTCTGGAATCTCTGCTGCTACTTTCTGAAAACTCTGCTGCACAACTGACATGACTGACCAGATTTCAGTACTTTGTACGAGCTTGTTTCTTTACACATGCCGTCTCTGAATCGCACTTTATTCCTGAGGGTTTCTGCTCTAAAAGAAATGAGTCTGTAGGCCATAATACCGTCGAAGGCAGCATCTGCAGGCGAGGTTGCCACTTATGATTACATCTGAGTTACAATAGAGGTTGTGTTGAAGCCTGAGAGCACTTTTTGCTGTCGCTGAATGCCAATTTCTCAGCTATGCACCATCGATTTTGTATTGATGTGTAAGTGCAACGGCCTCCAGGCAAATCCTATTATGGAGAGCTAATGTTTTACCAGCTCACATAAGGCACTGTGAGCAGGATTTGAGTTTCACCTTATTGGTCTTACTGCGCGGCTTCATCGGATCAGGTTTCATGCCGTTATCTGACGATGAAGATGAGAAGATAATACAGAAATTGAGCGATGTGATTGTGTTAAGATGTGGGCTGTCTTTGCTTCTTTGAAGCCTCAGAGAGCTGCAGAAAATGCAGTTTTTCATCCTTTAAAGTCGTTTGAAATAAAGTGCTTTTATCTTTATACAGTCAAGGGTCAATTGAGACTCGTTGTCAGTATTACAACATGCTCTGTGTCTCTCTAACTGATACCATACTGTAGCTTTACAGTAAATTCACTGTATTGGATTGATTGGTTTAATTATTGGGTACATCTTGTTTGTTGGTTGGTTGGTTGGTTTGTCAGCAGGATAACACAAAAACTGATGAACGTATTTCCACGAAACTTGGATGGAGGATGTGTCTCAGCCCAGAAAAGACCCCACTAACTTTTGGTGTGGATCCTGATAAAGGGACAAATTCAGAAAGTTTTTCTCAGTTTTTTTGGACATCGTGAGACGGGGCGTTTTTTTTGCCATTTTCTTGAATTTCTCTGGGAATAATTCATGGATCCTGATGAAAACAATCAGGCATGTGTAGGTGGCTGGAGTGAGTACATTTTGATGCAGATCCAAATAAAAGTCTGGATCTAGGTTTGGATTAAGATTGATTGAATTAAAAGGGACAGTTGGGCCTTGGTGGAGGTATACGATCTACAGAGAGAGGATTTTATACATTTATTTCGCACTGTAAACCTTAACACTCATCAAATACAGCTGCTTCCATGAAGTATTTTTTCAGATAAGTTTCTAAGTTGCTAATGTGAAGATCAAACCTGTAAACTTCTCGCTGAGTGATGATCTGTAAACTAAAACCACCTGCAACCAAAGCTAAAACGTGTAAATTCTCAATACAAATATTATTGTACTGTAAATGTCAGTGTTGAATTCCCGATCCTAAATGTTATGCACCAACATATTCCTTGGTTACAGTGACAGGCTCTGTGTACACGCTCAGCTCGACTGCTGCGTGATGCATGCAGCAGGAAGTACGCTGTTTTAAAAATAGCTCATAAGTATGTTGTTTCAAAACAATGATTTTTTTTAAGTAGCAGAGGTTTTCTTAAAGTATTCCTCTCAAATGTAAATACTGACTTTTAGAAAATACAGTATAGACTCACAACAGATCCATGAATTCTGTTCTCTAAACACAGATTCTGAATACTTGCTTTCTGTTGTAGCCAAACCCTGAACACAGCAGCACGCTGGAGCATGAACCAGAAATGCATGTAAGCACTGTGTACATTATTTCCCCATGCATGCACACTGGATCACTCTCCCTCAGTCTGTTTAAAAAAACATCACCTCTTTTGCAAGCCTGCGCTAAATCTGTAAGAACTGACTTTCTATGACAGCATTTGATACAAGAAAGAGGAAAATCATCCGTCAACATTTGTTCAGGGAGTTTTTTTTTTGAGTACCTCCCTGCTTGTTATTCATATTATTCATGCAGCTATACTTATTCACTCCTGGGAGGTGCCCAGTACAAGGCGGTCGTCCCCTTCTGGTCACTGAGCTGCTCTATCGGAGCAGATGAAAGTGGAAAAAGACCAGAAAATTACAGCGACTAACTGAAAATTGTGTCAACACATTTCCATGCAACAACAATGATCAGAATATCAGAAAGCAGCGGCGTCTCGCTGAACTATTTTGCTCAACAATCATACAAGAAGAAACCAGTCGACAGAAGAAACAAATGTTTCCTACAACAGGAGCTTTCATTAGCAATGCAACCACGAAGACACGCTGCATTTGTAAAAGGGTTTCAAGGGTTAAATAAGCCCAAACATCCCTTTTCTATTGTGATAAAAGATATATGCAACTTGTTTACACCTTTTTCTTAAGATTGTTGAAATGCATTCTGGGAAACATGAACTCGATAACTGCATCTGCAGTAAAAATATAGGGCAGATGAAGGAGGAGAGGAAAACAGGTAAATTCCAACACTTCATCACAAAAACACAACTGGAAAGCAGTGAAATCAGAGATCACTGATATGTACTGTTGGTACGGGGGTTTTCCTTTAATTTATTTCACTCACAGGCCACTTAATGATAGCCGCTGAGAGAAGTGTGCTGCTCAGTTTCCCTGCCCAGAGTCTCCAAATTAATTTGCGGGTTCGCAGCAGCCAAATTTCTGTCCACACATCTGATTCGCTGGGATCCTTGGCATTCAAAATACCGTAGAGACCGGAGAATGCTGATTTTGAAATGACTGGTTTAATGATTCCCCTACTTTCCCATGCAACTGGAAAATGGTCTCAAATCGAGGGAATGCCAGCTGTGCGTCCCTCTGAGTCTCCAAGAAAGTTTTAGGCGGAATATTTTGAGAGAAATAACCGAGGTGTTTGCTTATGTGAGATGTCAGCCTGCACAACTCGGATGGAAACAAGTCAGGATTGAGTGATGGGTAGAGTCGGCATCAGCAAAGCACAGGCACAACTCTGCACTTATTCCATCTACAGGCCTGTCAAAACTTTGCATGTCAGAGACCCAATTACGTCCACTGTTTAAGATTTTCCTCTGAATCTACTGTACATCTGTCCGTCTCTCAGATGTCTTGTTTCTCACTCAGTATGTCTGTCAGTCATCTGGAACGATTAACCCTTCAGTTACCAGAGGAAAGACAGAAATCCCAGCAGATTGCAGAAATGAATAAATGCAACTCCCATCGACCCTGCTGTTGCTCAACCTGAACAAAGGCCCACTAGTGAGGTCTATCTGCCTTGTTAAATGCCACTTATCCTCCTGTAAGGTCTGGCAGCCCTCTCAGGGTGATGGTTAAACGTGAAAAGATTTAATAAAACATCCTCTTGCTCTCTCTTACTCTGTTATTGACAGATTTGAGGCACTGGCCGTCTCTCATGACACAGATCTTACGACCTTACATGAACTGCTGTACCTCCTTAGGGCCTGACCAGACAGAACACACATAGGTGCCTCGTGTTCTGGACGCCTGGAGCGCCTCGCAGGAGTGCTATTGATGTCTTGATTTGAAAAACTTCAACTCAGAGCAGAAATGCGAGAGACGTCATTGTCAAACTGTCCAGACTCATCCTAAAATAAGTATAGCATTAAGCTTTGAACTAACCACGGTCCAGGCAAAGCTCGCCAAGTTTTTACGTTCTGCGCCTGCATGAAAGGAAATACCTCTCTGCGGATATACAAACTGTTGTTATGATTAAGCAGCTTTTTGGCACCACTCTCGCTAATATAGCCGCTTCTAATCATGAATATGTCTGTAGAAAGGTTGCAAATCGCACACGCGAAGAGGCGGAGGAGAAAAATATGGAGAAACTGCTTTTTGTTGCATATTCATAAGATATGCTTCATAACAGACAATTGAGACAGAATCTAGAGCTTCAGGCTTCATGCGCATGTTTGTTTTTGGGTCAAGATCACCTAATGTTTTCAAAGTAAGTGGCTCCCAAAAGTCACTTTTAATTGGTCCAGAGGGGTGAGCACTTACAGTCACCATGAATATATGAGAACTTAATCATTAAGGTAGTGTGAACAGGATGAAATACAAAAGGGTGCTCTTCATCAATTTAAATCCTGCAGGGATAATCTGAATGTCCGAGGGCAAGTTTTTTGTTTCAAATGCTCTGGATTATTTATCACCAGCCTACCTACAGAAGCCTTTTCATCCATTTTACCAATTACTGCCTGTTTCAACGAGACAGCAAACTTCATTTTAAAAAGTCATTAGTAATTAAACTGAAACAATAAAATCTTTTAAAGTAAAAAAGGCGAGAAACAGCTGTGAAACATGACCTCTCCCAACAGGAATTAGCTCTATTGCAGACAGCCAGCTGCTCCGGCAAAGTCTTTTTTTTTTTTTTCCATCTTCACGCTTATTGTCACAGTTGTCATAGCAACTGCGTCAGTCCAGAGCAGCAACATTATGGGATGCAGATGAAGCAGGACCTCGTCTGTGGCCAGGAGCAACAGCAGCGTATCTTCAGCTTTAGATTTCATAGCTGACAACAGCAGAAGGAAAGCTGAAAGATGTGACCGAGCACACTAATGCACGCCTGCAGGTGTAATAATACACAGCAGAGAAAAATTACCCTTTTTTCCAAAACAACATTTCTAATTTCTCGGAGGGAGATTGCAGCTGTGTAGGTGTTTCATCACAACAATAAGAAACAATGGTGACAGCGCCTCTGACGATGAAAACTTTCCGTCTGTGTTTTGCTCTGCACATCTGACCACTTTTCTTTTTCGTCTTTTGTTTGTTTGTAGGCATCAGGCCACCCATTATGAACGGGCCCATGCATCCGCGCCCCCTGGTGGCGCTGCTGGACGGGCGCGACTGCACTGTGGAGATGCCCATACTGAAAGACGTAGCGACTGTGGCCTTCTGTGATGCTCAGTCCACACAGGAGATCCATGAGAAGGTAAAAACACTTGAAGAAGTACTTCACTGATGGAAACATTGTCTTTTATCTTATCAGCTGAGGGTCTGTGGTCAAATTTGTTTCAATTAATGAGGAAAAACTTTGTGAACTACTGATATAAACTAAGGTAAGAAACACAGCAAGCAGTTTAATAAAGCTTTTACATTTTCTGTAATATATAGAGAGTAATGTAGATGATAGTATCGTCTGTATTAAACACCTGGTGCTGCAAAGCATCCTCAGGAAGCGAGTATGTTTTTCATTTTAGAGAGACAGCAGTGGCACCACGTCCAGAAACTCAAACTTCAAAATCGAAGGCTGACACAAAAAATAATATATTTCAATCATGTGTAGTTTTCTATTAGAAATGCATCAAATAGATTTCAATATATCAGTTGAAAAATGAATCATAGTTTGCCGTCATTTACACTTTAGTGCACATATTTAGATTTTTAGGAGGGGGCTTCAAAGAGAGATGGATCCAAACTGAATATAAGACTTAAGGCTTCAAAACAAATCTTTGATGCCACAGATGTTAAGTTCATGTTTTTATTAAGTATATTTAACCGTCTTTGATCTGGAAAAATTACCATTAATGCTGCGTTCACATCATATCGTTCAGACCATCATTATCAGTCTCAAACATAGAAATTTCAATCTGCAAGAATATCCAAATGCAAAACACAATAAAAGTAGCTAATTAAGCGTATTGGAAATATGTGAACACAAGGACAGCAGTGGGGGAAACCACCCTGCAATAATGCATGAACACAACTACTGATGTTGCCTGAATGCAGAATTAGAAACTAAGATAAATTGTAGAAGAAGAATTGAATTGCCAAATGAAAGCAGTACTGGCTGTGCATTAATGATGTGCAAAACATGAGAAAAAAAAAATCTAAACAAAGAAGTAGAGGAAGAAGCAAAAGAAAAAAAGGGAAAAGACAGAATAGACAATTAAAAAATAAGTACAGAGAGCAAACTTAAGATGTGGGTCAGGCTCAGATCTTGCCACAGCCACTGTGGATTGTAAATGGGTTTGTATGTCTGGCAGGGTTAGGTCTCGTTCTGGGTGTCTGCCAGGCGCACTCGCTCTGAGAGCGCGCTCAGTAGGCCACAGCGTGGGAGAAACAGATGGCTTTCCCTCGCTCACTATCCATCTCTTGCCGTCTCTCTCTCTCTCTCTGGCTCTCTAGTAAGCAGCCACCTCATTGTCTAATTAAAAGGGCTTCTTTATTGTAATTGAACCGCATGTCATTTTCATCCTCTGTCACACACATGAAGAGGAGGGCTGGCAACGGCAGAAAAAGATTTTAAGATTAACCGAGAACCAATTAAAAGGTGACTGGACTGGTTTTCACACACAGCCATACTGTGTATTTATGATTGTCAAGTTATCCGCCTTTGAGTCATAATATTTCATTTTCCAATTAAGACAATAAGACGTAATCCTGATTAGAAGCCGGCAAGAATCCCATAAGATTCCAGCTGATATCAGGCAGTTGTGTTAAATGCGAACACCTTATCTTGATCCCTGTGGTTATAAAAACTTGGTTTCCATGGTAATATTCAGGAAAAGCAGTGGTTCCATGCAGGCAGGGATATTAAAAGAACAGGATACGAGAACGATATAAACAGCATATCCTGAACAATGAAACGAGATACTGAGTTTGTGGAAACACCGTGACTGTGAAGTCTCTCAAATATATTTCTGAGAAGCCGCGCTTGACTGCTTGTGCTCACAGCTTCACAAACACATGCTAATGTGTGACCTTTATACTTGCCTATATCTGCTATACAGTATGTGTTCAAAACACTATAAATACTGTTCTGCAAACAGACACACTTTCATGTGCAGTTGTCAGCACAGAGGTTAACTCAGGCTGTACAGGCTGTGATGCTTCAGATATACTCACGCACACATTGATACCCGTCTATGATTTAAATAACTGAAACTTAAAACTGTTGGTGTGTTCAGGTGCTGAATGAAGCTGTAGGAGCTCTGATGTACCACACCATCACCCTGATGAGAGAAGACCTGGAAAAGTTTAAAGCTCTGCGCATCATCGTCCGCATCGGCAGCGGCTATGACAACATTGACATCAAATCTGCAGGGGAACTGGGTGAGAACACACACACACACACACACACACACACACAGGAAGTGCGAATCAGTTCAACTCTTGAACTCCAGAGCTACTGTGACAGCTTTTAACAGGAGGCATTTTGACGTTTCAAAAACATGAAGCTAACATTAATAACTAACTGCGGTCGGTCTTTTTATTTGTTCCAGAGCCAAACGTATCATTCCTGCTGGGCGAGCTCGCTGACACACCTAGATAGAGTTACAAGCAGAAATGTCAGCTAGCTACAAGAAATGGGTTTGGTGTCTGCTGTTCTTATTCATGGAGTTAACAGCAGTGGTGGAAGAAGTACTGAAATATTTTACTTAAAGCTGCTACAAGGAACTTTGATGTTGTTGTTGATCTGGCGCCCCCTGTGGAAGAAAGCGGTACTCGCACCACCTCCTCTCGATCTGACCAGCATTTTCGATAATATTTTTTATTTTTCAAACACAGCTGTTTGCAGGATGCATATAGAGGAGGTCATACATCTATTTGTGGCTATGTAGGATTAATAACAATAATATAACAATGGTGACGTTTTAGTGCTGTTCTTACAGGCCTAGCCTACATGTAGCCGAAAGCTAACAGATTTGGTTACTCTGTTCTAGTAATTTTGTTGACAGCGCTAATAAGAATAACTGTACAGAAACATCCAGTCTTCCTGCTGCTGGTTTAGTTTGCTTATGTAGATCACAGAGAGGCGTCATTTTTAAACTCATCCAGTTAAAATCTCTTTTAAGTAATTTTAAGTAAAAGTTGAAATACCAACGTTACATTCCATCACCGCTATATAACAACAGTAATCTCCCAAAAACTTTTTTATCTGCTGCCAGTAGGTATTGCCATGTTTGCAACATGTCAGTAATATTTGCATTAGAAAATGAAGTAAAGCTTTTTATTAAAATTTGCGTCTGCAACAGCCCGAGCTTCTCTAACATCACTATCTTCTCTCCCCGAGGGGCTCTGCCATTTTATAGTTGCCGGTCGTGTTTGTAGAGAAAGCTGCTGACACCACACCTCCAGTCTGCACTTCTCCACCAAAATAGCTTTCACCAAACTTCATCTCCCTCCTCAAATGGCCCAAAAAAGCTATTACTAATCCTTATCTGCTCTGTGGTCCAACAGGCATAGCTGTATGTAATATGCCAGCAGCCTCAGTGGAGGAGACGGCGGACTCGACGCTCTGTCACATCCTCACCCTGTACCGACGCACCACCTGGCTGCACCAGGTTTGTACCCTTGTGTGGCCGATAAAAGCGACAGAAATAAATTGGATTTAAATGAACTCACTGTAAGAGTGTTGGTTAGGGGTGTCCATACGGTTATCACAATTTTAGTTTTTACAAATACTCATAAACGTCTGCTGGCAAATCAGCAAAATTGAAACATTTCATTTTCTTTAGAATGTGGCTGTATTTAAAGAGACGTTGATGTGAGATGTAGAAGGTACAGTAACATGATTTGTTCCTCAAATCAGTAACAAGCACTATTTAGACTTGATCACAATATCTAGAAGGACTTAGCCTGTGGTCATTAGGTGCAGACATTTAGAAATATAGCTGCTTTGTGTTAAACTGTAGTGTTTATGCTGTCAGTGTGATATCTGCATGTAAAAAGTTCATTGGTATTCACACCAGGCTCTCCGGGAGGGCACACGGGTTCAGAGCGTGGAGCAGATTCGAGAGGTGGCGTCAGGAGCTGCGAGGATCAGAGGAGAGACACTGGGACTTATAGGACTGGGTGAGTACCATCACATACTGGATCACTCCCTACCTCTGCAGCGGGACCTACTTAGCATACAGTTGTACAGAAAAGACAAAGACTCTCCTGCCGTGCTCGAGGCTCTGTGAGGTACAGCAGTGCTCTGAGCTAAATGGTAACAATAGCCCTGTTCCCACCACAGGAACTTTCCCCAGGGACTAGGAACCTTTGGAGGAGCTCAGTGAGTTTCCACCGCAGGAAAAATGGTCTAAATTAAGTTTTAGAGACATTATTTTACTTTTAAAAAGTACAGGAACTTTGGGGGGCTTGCAGTACTGAACATTTCTGATTGGTCACAGGATTTTATTTCAGCCGCCATTTTTAAAAGTTTGTTTTTTGTTCGCTGTGCTTTGACACATCAGCATGGAGTTACAGGAGAAAGCATACGACAGATGGTCCGATGGCTATTGTTATAAAGTCAATCGTAAATATAATATGAAAAGCAGTCATTACTTTTTCAAACGTCAGCCGGTGTTTCAGCTAAAGAGACACACTAACTCAAATTCAGACATCATCATATGTCAATTCGGCAGACATCGCCTAACCCTAGTGGCACTGCATGAAAAGTCAGGTGATCACCAAAGTTGTTAAACTGTTCCTGATTTCATAGTTGAGACTTTTCACAAAAAAAACAAAAATTTCAACCAGCTGGTGGCGCTAAATTTAAAGTAAGGGGATCAGCAGTGTCATTAGGATTCATCTTCTGGGGATCATGAATGTCTGTAACCAGTTTCATGGCAATCTGTTCAATAGTTGCTCAGATATTTCAGTCTGGACTAAAGCGATAGCCTGACTGGCTGACAGACCAACATTAGCACTATGCTGCTAACGTGGCTAAAAAGCCTTTTGATCTTGTTCATTTTGTCTGATCAAGGTGCTCTGTTGATTCAGGTTGTTGCTGAGGAATAGAGCTGAAGTTTTTAATCAAAGGATTTTTCTTTCCATTTTCCTTCTGGGAAGTTTTGTCCTTAGCTCAGCTAAATTGGCTTCCTGCTGAGTTACTGCCAATAAAATATAAGCGGATTAACCCAAAGCAGAATGCAAATCTCTTCCGTGTAGTCTGGAAGCTTTTTCAGTAATAATGAGCAGATGTGTGTAACCAGAGAATTATGTAATGTGAACAAGGCAGAAGTAAAAAAAAAGGGGGAATATTAGACGCACAAAAATGGTAATGTTGTGTTTTTATGTTCCATTTTAATGTGTGTTCATGTGTATGCAATGTGTCTGAACGCTGCTGTGTGTGTATTAATGTGTGTGCGCCTCCATGCCTGTGTGTATTCATGTGTTTCTAGGTCGAGTGGGCCAAGCTGTCGCCCTGCGAGCCAAGGCCTTTGGCTTCAACGTGATCTTCTATGACCCTTATTTGGCTGACGGTGTAGAGAGATCCCTGGGACTACAAAGGGTCACCACACTACAGGTAGCACACACACGCAGACACACACACACGCACATACACACATTGGGGTATGAGTGGGCCCATTTTGTGTCAGAGAAATCAGAAGCCTTCCCACAGTTTCCAGCACTTGTGTGTTACATTCGAGGATTATACAAAATGTTATTTTTAAGCTCAAACAGCCTTTACAGAGTCGTAGAGTAATCATTTTTAACAGACACTAACTGGAATACTTTGCCGGAGCTGTAAACAAGTGAAAGATTATAAATTTACACTGTATAAAGGCAATATCCAACATGGTGATATTAAGGACAGTGCTGCACCTATTAATTAGACCAGATTGGACAACAGTGGGGGTTAGAAGTCCCTGTCCTGTTTGTTGCTCCTGACGCTCACTGTTTTTTCAGGGGGATGCCGACAGTTTTCATTAGGTTGCTCTGCACGTAGCGACAGTATCAGCAGAGTATGTCTACCATGACAGCGACGGATATGACTGCCACCGAAGAAGCATTTCCACCAGACTCCCATCAGGATTTTAGCGAAGCACTAGCATGAAATTTAAACCGATTCAGACTTAATCTTCTTTTTACAGTGAAAAAAAATCCATTGTCTCCGTTTGTCTTTGCTGACAAAACACAGCTTTTCTCCACCATCCACTATGACAAATGTGTGGTTACTGTTGTGCTGCGGTGCTTTCTGTATGTGGAGCAGGAGTGACGCCCTCTTGTGCTCATTAAGAGTAATTGAGAAGTCAGTTATAAAAAACAAGAATACACTTAAACACCTGTTATATAGATGTAATGTGTGTTCATGCCAGATAATGACCCACAAAAATACAAAACAGATTTATTTATGTGATTTGAAAGATGATTTGGTTGAAAATTAAAATAAAATTAAATTAAAAATGTGATCATCTGAAAACAGAATTGGGCTTTTATCTTTGACTTCTTTGTTTTTTCTGTTTCTGTTCAGGACCTGCTCTTCCACTCCGACTGTGTTTCTCTGCACTGCAGCCTCAACGAACACAACCACCACCTGATCAACGACTTCACCATCAAACAGGTAGACGGACACACATGCAGCACACGTACATTCACTCTTGTATGATTTATTTATCCCTACATCAACTCCTACATCCCATGACCATGAATACTAAATGAAGCAGATACCCGGGGAAGCAGACTACCTACATAAAGATGGATGAGGGTCTCGACTGCGTGTGCTGCATATAACGACTGATATTCACACTCTCTCAGCATATAGCCAGTTTTACTCCCAAGACGTGCTGCACTCTTTACATATTTCTGACCTTGCAGGAGGAAGGAAATGAAAGGAAGATTTCTCTACGTGCATGAATATCACATATTTATTATTATAGTAAGGTTTCACAACGAATGTCTTCACCTAGAGCAGAAAATAAGACTTATTTGACAACGAGACAATGAGCTGATGAGAATAATTCACCTCACTTTTCAGACTCACTGATAGATATGAAATCTGAATCAGGTGTTAAACCTTTAGATGAATGTAAATGGCGGATGTGTGTCGTGTGTGTTTAAGATGCGCCAGGGTGCGTTCCTGGTGAACACAGCCAGGGGGGGTCTGGTGGATGAGAAGGCCCTGGCTCAGGCCCTGAAGGAGGGGAGGATACGTGGAGCTGCACTGGATGTTCATGAGACAGAGCCGTTTAGGTAACACACTCGCTCATTTCTTCCAGCACATATCTATATATATGTGTCAGTAATATAAGGTTGTACTTTTGTAGCTAAAGAAAATGTCAATTAGAGAAAACTAAATAGTTATAAATAGTAGTTGTACTTCTTTTTGTTTTGCTGTCCTGCCTACGAGGACATCAGGGATGAACTTTTTTCTGAAATGTCCTCAACTTATGCTGATTTCCTTTGGCTTGATGATTATCTGGATTTATGAAAAAAGGAAAGGAACCTTTTTTGTAGCAGCCTGACAGAAAATTAAATTACAAAAAATTGATTGTGAAAAATTGTAAGATACACATTTTTTATCACTATATTCTTACATTTTTTAGCAAAGCAATTAATTGTGTAATTGAAAAGATAATCTAGAAAAAAGCTGACAATGAATAAAATTGTAAATTGTCAACTGTAACTGATTGTACGCTGTATGTACGTGTGTCAGTTTCAGTCAGGGCCCGCTGAAGGACGCTCCCAACCTGATCTGCACCCCACATGCTGCCTGGTACAGCGAACAGGCATCGCTGGAGATGAGAGAGGAGGCAGCCAGAGAGATCCGAAGGGCTATCACAGGTAGTACACACACACACACACACACACACACACACACACACACACACACACACACAGTCATGGAGACACGTGTTGATGGGAAACATGACCCCTGTAGAAAAATGTAAACACTAGTCTAAAAAGAGATATTTTTAGGTTGTCTGCTGCAGTCGAGCATGAACATGATTCAAAGACCCTGTTTTCTTTCTTTCTTTCTTTCTTTCTTTCTTTCTTTCTTTCTTTCTAACACCTCCTTTCTTCTATCTTTTCCTTATTTCCATTTTCCCCCTCCTGTCCTGTGGCTTCCCCAGTGGCTCCATCTTTTTACCTTTGTCATGTAATCTTGTCTTACTTTTGTGTCTCAGTGGAAAATGGGATTATAAGGTAAAAGAAAAAATCACACCTGCTCTGAAATGCAGGGATGTAACACTAACAAGATCCCCAGTGTGAAATGTAGCACACCCGACTATTCATCTGATTCCTACTTATATATATATTTTAGCATCATATCTTCACATCTTTCTCGCTCTTTCTTTTGCAGGTCGTATCCCGGACAGTCTAAAGAACTGTGTGAATAAGGAGTTCCTCACCCAGAACAACCACTGGGCAGGAGTTGACCCGGCGACCGTCCACCCCGAGCTCAACGGGGCTTATAGGTAATAACTGACATCAGGATAAAGAAACCTATAGTGGTCAGTACAGTTTGATTTTCTCCCCAAACCCTGATAAAGTGATTGATTGATACAATTTTTGACAAATGTCTTGAGAATATAGAATGTGTACAGCCACTGTGAGAAGGTACTAACGGGCTGAGATATACCCGACAAGCATCCACGATACCCCCCCGCTGTAGTCCTGCACTCTGTCGGCCGGATCACGGTCCGCCCGTCAAGTGCAACAGCTTGATCCGGGATGTTGTGGTTCAGTCGGTCAGGTTGGATGGTTGAAAGATGCCGTGGGCGGTGATCACCTCAATGTCCGCTGCTCTTAATCCAAAACCTGCACTTTCTTTCTTCAATGTAGTTATGTCAGAGGTATTACTTGTTCCAGCAATTAAAGCCGACAAAAAACTATATATAAAACTACAGTGTATCGAAATATGAAGGAGCGACCGACCGCTTCCTCTGCATGCACCACTGTCGTCATTCAGCATTGGCTTAAGTCATCACTGAGCCATGTTTGTTGTAAGACTTTGTGTCCATCTTGTCTTCCTTCTTGATTTGCTTTTTTCCAATATTTTATACAATAGTGAATGTAAAATCTGTGGGTTATGAAATAGTTGTTGGACAATATAAGCAATCTGGAAACATCACCTGTGACTTAATAGTCCAATTCATTAATTGCTTGATTGAGATAAATAACCTGAAGTTAAATCAATAATGATAAGAATCATTGTTTGCAGTCCTAAAGTTCAGTATTTTGTTGACGCTCTGGACAAAACAGACTTCTGTTTCCACCAGTGTCACACAAAATACTACGGGCCACTGTACAAAATATAATGAAAAAGCACTAAAGGAAAACAGTTGTGTAATGTCTTCTGTGGACTTTGACATATGAGTACGTACATTTAACTTATATGTTGATCAATCTTGGTTTAAAAAATTCCATCCCGCTTTATTTTGGGATGTGTAGGACGACGAAGCTTCAGAGGAAATAAAACCTTTTTTTCTCTGTTGCTTTGATAATTTTTTTAAATAATCAAGTGCCCAAACTTTATGGAGGTACAATACTCTGTGGTATCTAAGTGTGCTGCAGTACTGCGTCACCAAGCTATTCTGTTAATGGAGCTTTTAGTTATAAATGTTACTGTTCAATTGGCTTGTCTAATCTTAACGCAGGTCTTCTGAAATGTGTTTGGCTCTATGATCAAAACGAGGTCACAGAACAGTAATTGTAGTTGTGCTTTGATGACTCAGTCCTGCATCTCTCTCTGTCGCCCTCTCTTCTCTCCAGGTATCCTCCCGGAGTGGTGAGCCTGCCAGCTGGTGGCCTCCCGCCACCCGTTGAAGGCATTGTGCCCAGCGCCGCGCCCATCACACACACCCTCCCGCCCCCTGTCGCACACCCTCCTCATGCCCCGTCCCCCGGACAAAACACAGTCAAGCCACCAGAGGGCGACAGAGAGCAGCATCTGAACGACCAACTGTAGCCACATTCACATATACATTAACACACACACACGCTTGCCTGCGTTGTCTGGATGGCAACCGGGTGTCAAAGCGATGAGTTCCCTAGTGACATGTTGTTATCAGACAGGTTCAGAGCGTCAGATTGACAGTTTGAGGTCCCAATAACAGTCGATTCACAGCTCTCTGGCAGTTGGTTCCCAGCAGCCAGCTCACACTCCAAAGAAGAAGAAGATGATGATGAAGAGGATAACAAGGACGAGTGGATGGCTGTCAGATGCAAGACAGCTGTCCTCTCTGAAAGACTGTAAAGATCTACTCCTTTATCATCAGATAATAACTACAGTATAGTCAACTTTTTCAACTCTGCCAGAAATAAAAAATTAACAATAACTACCTGTTAATTTGGGAAGAAAAAATGCTGAATGAATTTCTGCTGTCTTAGACTGTAGTGTGTCCAAAGTTAGAGGGGCCTGTTTCATGTCTTTCTCTCTTTTTCTGTGTCCTTTCCTTAGTTCGATGTACAAGAAAAAGTAGTAGGTTATGAAATGAATGTAACCTGTCTGTGTACAGTTTTTAGACTTACGGCAAGAAGATACTGATATTTGTATTCCAGTCTTAAGAAAAACAAGGGTCGTGATCTCTCTATGTAGCCGAACTGGTTTGAGAATACAATATCTGTTTTGTTTTGTTTTTTTAATGTGTCCCCGAATTAACAAGCCCCACCCCCCAAAAAAGAGGCAGCTTTTTGCACACCATCTCAGGAAATCAAGTTTCCGCAGTTGGTATATTATTTTTTAAACTTTTGGTTTTAAAAATTCCTTTTGATGCCACTTAGTGCTTTTGTTTTTCTACCTGCTTGCCTTTTTGTGTCCCGCTACATTAGAAAACGAACTTTAACGAGAGCTAAAGTTGATCTAATGTCTGCTTTTGTTTGTTATGTTTAAGGGGCATGTGTTTTTGCTCTTGGGACTTGTGTAAATGTTTGACCCAAATCGAGGGGGTTGTGGGAGGAAAGGCCGTAGGGAGGTGGCGTAATGGTATGCTCCGCTGGGACTACTTCCTTCCTAGCGGCAATTTAAAAGTACAAAACAGTGGTTGAGTTAATTAGTTTGAAGGACGAGGCAATGCACTGAGAGCTTGTAGCAACTAAGAGATTGAGAAACAGTCTCATAAAAGGTTAAAATCTTTGTAATCTTCATGTCTAACGATCCATTCACTGTCCAGGTCATGGAGCATGAACAGTTCACCACACCAAGGTTTACAAATGATGCACAACATTGGTGAATCAGTGTGTTGCTTCATGCTGCTGTGGATCTTTCAAATCAGCCAAAAGTCTTTATCAACAAACTTTATAAGTCAGTTATTTAACTGCCCTGCTTTCTGCAAAGACTCGCTTGTAAAGATGTGACATCCAGTCAGTTTCTTGAAGTTAAGTCAAACAATTTTTAATTTTGATCTGCTCTCAAATTTACCTTTTAAGACTTTAGACTTAAATTATCAGTTTCTTTCTAAAACAAACTGTGGGTTTACAGCGTGAGAGACACGAGAGACAACATATATGCACAATAAAGTAAAGATGTTTCATGATAGCATGTCAGAACCGTACCGATTTCTCCAGTCTAGCATCCCTTTAACATTTCACCATTGGTCCTTCCTGAGTATACCATTGAGCCACCCTCCGTGGCCTCTGTGTCTATGTGTACATATGGTGTTCTGCCTGCCTGTGTCAATGTGAGTTGGTTGTATCTGTGTCTAAAAAAGCAGCACTGGGAGGAGGGGTGGCGGCTAGCACTCTCCACAAGGCATCATCGCAAAGACTGCCATCTGAATACACAACGAAACAATATGTGAAAAAACTACAAATGCTGAAAAACAGACATCAAATCTAAGCTAGCAAACTGAGCCAGGACTCATGCTTTTACTGGTAACATCCTCACAGTGTAAACAACATGCTGATGTTTTGTTGTATCAGCAGTCAAGTGTCTGAGACTCTTTCTATCCGGGGTATTTATTGCTAATTCCACTTCATGTGTTGTTGATGTTAGCAGGTCGGTGCTTTTCGGATCCCCTTCTACCAGCAGCTGAGTAGTAAAACAGTTCACTGTTGCCTACCTGGTCTTCTTCATGGTGAGGTAGTAAGAGTAGCAATCAGGGATGGATATTTCACTAGCCACTGGTGAATATTTTACAGCTGAGACCTCACTGGCCGGTATCTCAAGGGGTTGTCTGAAGTGACATTTAAATATCATCTTCAGACTAAAGTCCCCAAAATCCTGAAAGGAACGCTGGTATATTTTGAACTTTACTCTTAATCTTTCCTCACCAGATGCCTGTCGTTATGTGGAGGAGACACTGTTTGCTAATACTCCCTGATTTAAACTGTAAGCATTCCTCACTCAAACCGACGGGTGCCGTGAATAAAAACAACAGACGAGCTTTTAAAGTGTCGAGGTGCTCCTTGAAATTCCATCCCTGGTAGTAACACACAGTCCACTGTTGCCTACCTTGGTCTCCTTTATGGTAAAGTAGTAGGTGTAGCAATATACAGTATACATATTCTATATTCTACAGTAAATATCATTATTTTTGGTCAAAACTGACAACCTGACAAAGATATGTTTGTGACTGTATGCATTTGTATGAATTATTTTAAAAGGAAATAAACTGTGGAAAGGTGAAGTTTGTGTCTCTGACCTACATTTGTTTTTTTATATATATATATATATTTATCTTCACAGTACTCTGATCTGTTACTGCTATGTCTGTATAGTTCATATCAGGGATTAGGGACTGGCAATTTAAAATATAGAAACGTAAAGACAAAGCTACACGTTTCTCCAAATGTTCAATACTTAACACATGGCTGTCGGGTTATTTTTGGAGCTCACGCACCGCTGATCACAATTTGTTTTGTCCAGCTGTGAATAGTCGAGTCAAAATTGACGAGATCATCATAACATGAATCAGCAACTATTTAGATAATTAATTTATCATTCAAGCGATTCTTTTAAAGCTAAAATTGGTGTTTCTACCATCTGATGTTTTTTTTATTTGGCCTTTATTCAGAAAATGTTATCTTTTGGCTTTAGACTGTTGGTTGGACAAAACAAGACATATGAAGACGACACCTTTGACTCTTTTCTGATGTTTTACAGACCATAAAAACAAAAAATTTGCAGATTATTCAAAAATGAAAATAATCGTTCATTGCAGCTCCAGAAAATAGCTCATCTCCTGAAGACTGTATTGCGAGACAACAGTGTCCATCAGTGTCCTTGCCAAAAATCCTGCACATTTAGTACTGACATACATTATGCTTAATTTTGTCACTTCTTCAGTGTGAACAATGTACATACTGGAAAAACTAGTATATTTAGTGCAGAAAAAGAAGACAACAATAGTGTCTTGTAACTTCTAAATTGCTCAGTGTGACTGGTTTAGAAGACTTAAAAATCCCCTGACGTGTTAATTCAAAAAAACAAGTTCCTCTTTTCAGTAAGAGCAGAACATTGGTGGTGTTTGGACTTTGATCCATCAACTCTGAATATAAAGTTACTAGTTGGTTCCAACAGATGTCACTAGTACAGCTGCAACACTCATGCTGTGGAGAAAAAGTCCTGCAAACCAGCTGCAACAACTGAATCTGCTGCTTGCATCTGTTTTCCAGTTTATTTGTTTTGTTAATAAATCTATATTCATCTTTGCGTGTTCCTCGAGACATATACGATGCACCCGTGTCACATTAGTGCAGCGGCTGTCAACACTTCTCTAAGTTGTCGACAGCTCCAACATAAACTCGAGTGTCATCAAACCAGACATTTTACAGAAAGGACAACAACCATAATATGGAAAAATACTCAATTATTATCATATATGAGATATATTAACACTGCTTTTGTTGATTCTCCAGAAGAGAGCTTGGTATTAAAACCAATTTCAACACCTCTGTCAATGATTTAAAGGCTCCTAGACGAATCAAATGTAACTTAAAACAGTGAAGCTGTTGAAACAGACTAAACAAGAACTCAAGTTTTCTTCCAGTGTACCCAAGTATTCATATTGGATACTTGCACTGAGCAAATCAATTGGATACGGTTTGATTCAGTTGATGAGCAGCGATCAAATCAGGAGACGAAACAAAAGAGAGCTTCCTCAGTAAACATAGATTAGATTATACAGGTTGTGACCTAAAGTGGATTTTCTGTATAAAAGATGCAGCATAAATATTTAAGAATCTATTCAGCAGTTAAAAAGCTCAAACTCTGCCGTCATTGTCTGTTGGAGGAATACAAATTGTTGTCAGCTGCCAATCATGTGAGACCTCATGTTGAACCGACCGTAGCTGTCTTTAGACATGGGACCTGGAGAGACCTCTGCTAGATCTCTTTTATCTGTCGCTCTTTTGTGCCCTACATACACCCAAATCCCTCCATCTCTCCTCCCTCTTTCCTCTCTCCCCCTCTGGTTCATCCATTCAAGGTTACAGCCACTGGAACAGGCTCTCCTGCAGCTGGAAACTCAAGATGGTTTAATCTAAACCTCAGGAAGCAGGATGGGAACCAGATGTAGTAAAAGAAAAAAAGAAAACAGGCAGAGGGCACATTTTATTCAGCTAGCACGAAGATCTCCAAAGGGCACTGTGCAAAGGGGAAGAGACATTTCATTTTGGGTAGGAAATAAGTGTCTGCACAAGTGTTTGTACCAACCGACATCAGGCTTAAACTCAAAGGTTGGAGACTAGTGCAGCAACAAACAAATATTTTCACTGTCGATTCATTTGTCGATTACTTTCTTGGTTAATCAATTAGTTGTTTCATTTGAAACATGTTCAAAAATGATTAAAAATGCAAGATGACGTCCTCAAATGTCTTGATTTGTCCGATATAATGATATTCAGTTTACTGTCATAGAGGAGAACCACAAAATATTCACATTTAAGACGCTGAATTTAAAGAAATTTGACAATTAATAAAATAAAAAGACCCACAAAACCCTCGCTGTGTTCTCAGCTGTCACATCTTCCTTCCCTCTTTCTGAAAAGCTTGAAGATTTAAGAGATGCTGGCTTGTTAGAGAGAAGTGGAAAATGAAGGGAAAGGACAGGTGAATGACTAACGCGCTCCACACCTTCAGGAAATACCATAGACATGCCGTTGGGCAAGGCACTTAACATAAATCCATGTTATAGCACAGTCCTGTTTTACAGGGTTCAAGTGGGAGAGTGGGGCTTTCTTTCCTTGTTAAAGCTTTGGCTGCAGGACAACACAGTCGAAGGCAAGTTTAAATGAAACAGCCGCTTGGAAATGGACAGAGAGGCCTTTCCCAAACAGTAAACCTGTGACAAGCTGATGGATTGTGGAAAACGTGATTGATGGTATAACTTCATTTTTTGACTCAGGCTAACTCGTACAGTACATCGGCTTCATCTCAACATATTTGTTTTACTGCTCTGATCCACTTGTATTTATGCCACTTACAAGATGCTTACAAGCATGAATACTCGTGTCTGAGGTTTGGAAGATGGACACAATGAAAGAGCCCGCCTTGTTCACAAAGACTATTTCTGACCATCGATGTATAGTAAGCCATAATTATACAGGTTATTAGTATATTTATAAGTAGAATAACGACTCCTGCAACTGTCTTTCACTGAGGATTTCACTGTGGTAAATTTAGATTATAAGTTATTTTGAAAAGCAGACAGGAACACAACAATCTATAGATCCTCCCTTTACTGTCCTTCAACGTGACATTATAGACTTTTTCTTTATACACTGACATCTTTTAAACTTATGTTATGTAAATGTTGTTTTATGGGGACATTTCTCACAATGGTTGATCTGCTGTGCCTGAAATTATTCAGGTGATAAGAGTGACAACGATGCAGATGCCTTGATTTCTCTTTATACAGTTTGACGTTTTACTTTCCAGCCGGTCAGCTTCTGTTTGTTTGTGTGAAGCATCCACAACCTTCTGAATGCAGCTGCTCATATCTAAACCACACACTTAGATCACTTTTGACAGGTTAATTCCTTGTTGACGTGACAAAGACAGAAGTGTGGGGTTGCATGAGGTGGGTCCAGGCTTTACCAGATGAACCGGCTGGTGATGGACATGGAGGAAATGGGTGGATTTTCACACTTCCTCTTTGCATCTCCCCTTCCTCTCCCTCTGCTCTTCTCACCTTTCCTCTCACATCTCCTCTCACCTCTCTGTGGTCACTTCTCTTGACATTTTCTCTCTTCTGCTTTATATTCTGCTCTCCTCTCCCCTCGACAGGGCACAGTCCAAATAAAGTCTGACAAAGGATTATTATCCACAAATATGTGGTGGAGCACAGTGGCTGCTCTAACACTGAGAAGGTGAGGCACCCTGCTGAGATGAGTTCCCCACCAAATGCAGGATTTCCATTAGCATTTATTTCAATGGCTGGTTTCATTATCCAGTGAGTCCACATACTGTTTCATAGGGCCCTTCCACCCTGCCAAGAAAAATGTCTGGTGGTTAATAAACACCAGACACGTGCTTGTAAATGCTGGCTGCTGCCTGAAAGGTGCCAGCTCCATCGGCCGCTTTGGCAGGTCACCAGTATTTTGTTGGTGGAAAGCAAAAATGGTGCATTTCCAAACCGTCTGCTTTATTTTCTTAATGAATCAATTTTTACAATGATAACTGGCCACCACTGTGTCACACATGTAGAAAATGTGCTGTGATATTGCAGCCAAACTACATCATTAAAATGGATTCTCTAGATGTCAGCAGCAGATGGGAGACTGCTTGAAAAACTCTTTTTTGAGCACTGACTAGTTTATGCAGTTACCAAGATGACAATATGGGGATATAGTAGAAAGCTCCTGCAAGAGATTTTCAAAAAACACCTAAAGCCTTTGAGCCGTTTTGTTGATTTAATGCGTCTGAATGCTTCAGTCAATACTTGTGGTTTTAACAAGACTGGCTCTAACTCCAGAGCTGGGTCTGTTAAAGCAGATTTTGTTGTTATCTCTGGCCTGACGGGTTTTGTTAGACCCATACAACGCTGGAAGACACTGCACAAAAGTTTATATGAAAAATAAATAGACTTCTGGATAGAACCCACGCTGCTGGAGAAACCACCAGGAATCGAATGAGACGACAAAGATTATGAGAAAGACAGCTAAAGAAACAAACAGAAAGGAGAAGAGATGATAGACGCAGAGTGAAAATGGGAAAAAGTCAGAGAATGACTGAGATGAAGACACAAAGGTGAAATACAGACTTTTCTGCTTTAATATCTGAGAAAAATACATTTTAAAAAACCTAAACCTTTGAATCAGTCTGTTTACATTTTTCAGTGGGAGTCCTGGTCACGTTTTCACATTTTCCCTCAACGTGTTGCGTTACGTTGTGTGTGTGAGTGTGTTTATGTGTGTTTCCAAAACAAGTGTGTGAAGGTGATGACCCAGTTTCTGTTGCCAGGTTTCTGGGGTTTTCTGTGGTGAGTTTCTCTAAACCACATGTGTCTGAGGTGGGAGGAGCTGACACTTGACAGAAGCCATGTGGTTCACATAAACACACACACACGAAGAAAAACACATACAGGTAGATGTCGGACTACATGCGTGCACACAAATACAAACACAAAATATTTATAGGTAGTGAATAAAATACTAGAAGCATGATTACTGGTTTTCAAGGCACTACAAAGTCCTTTTTCTTTGGCTAGTTGCTTTTTTAGTCCTTTAGAAGAAACACAATTTTAAATATCCCGATCCCGAGGCCTGATCCCCCGCTGAGAAGAAGGGACTGACATCAACACAGGGAAGGCTGGAATAGACCAGATAATGAGCCAGTTTGCACGACATCTCATCCGATCTCTTCTGAAGGCAAAAGTGATTATAGCTCGTTAGAACTGCCATCCTCAAAGTCAGGGCGGAAAGCCTGCCATCACAGAGACGTGAGAAGAGATGCAAGACTCATTCAAATAGGAAAAACAGCGCAAACTTCTGGTCCTCAGGGGCGGTCCTGGTGCTGGACTTTAACTCTAATTAAAGAGAGACAGAAGTTGTTTGAAGAATAAAAGTTCAAACCACGTTTTCTTTCTTGTATCAGCATACCCTGCTAATCGCTACATGAAGTGGGCTAGCTTGTGGGTTTGTTGGTTTTGAAAGGTTAGCAAAATCCTACATTGTAACGGTGGTTTCATCAATGCTCGACAATGGCACTTAGTTTGAACGGAATTGAATAGGTGCAAAAAAATGTGGTTAAAAAATTGTCGACTGTGTTTAGTCTAGTTGAACTAAACAAATGTAATAATAGAGTAAGATTTATATAAGTGGGCAAAAACGTCTCCAGCTAAAAGGGTTTTTTCTGCCCTGTGGTCGTCTCAAATCTGCTGTTATGATGATTAAGACTAAAAATATGCAATTCTGTTAAATTAAACAGAAATATATCCCACAACACTGGAGAGTTTATCCAGTCATTACAGTGTACCCCCCTGCCAGTTACACAGGCGTATTAAAACTCAGCATGAGGTTTAAAGACATTTTAGATGCTCATTTGACATAATTGCAACTTCAACCTCAAAACAAGAGCCTGTTTACATCGACTTTATTTGTCTTTCCAAACTAAAACCAAACCAGCTTTGTTCAACTTAACCCCAGTCACATTTCCAAGAAACACTTAAACATCTGAGAAGCATCCAGTGCTGTCTCTGAACAAATCAAGAGAAGCATTCTTCTAGGAATCAGTGAATAAATTCAGATCACATGGCAGTGATTCACTCCGTCATAGATTAATAACAGCCTGTTTTCCGAACACTGATCCAGGAAGCTGTTTGAGAGACGACTCCTTCACATGACTTAAGAGTGTTAAGGCCAATGCAGATGATCTTCCATTTTACAAAACGGGGAAATACAAGAGAGACAGACGGGCGCGCAGCCAGGATAAATGGCTGCATGTCAGTAAGTGTAGAGATCCAGGAATATGCATTTATCCTGCAACTGTAGAGCAACGGGACCACAGGATTATCTAAGCAGGTGCATCAAGGCATGCAGGGTCATTACTAGGGCTTGACTGATTTGGTTTTTATCAGGGTTAATACTGATTATTAGCAATCAAGAAGACAGGTAACCAATATATGAAACTAACACATATTGGCAGCAAAAATTAAAACCTTAGTCCCAAAGTCAAGAATAACAAAAACTAGCAATTTTAATAAAAAGAGAACTTTTAAAGGGTGCATGACACATCTCTCTGAAGCAATAGGTGATGTTCCTGGGGTCATGGTCTTTCACCATCAGAACCACCTCGCCCGGGTGACCCAGTCTGGGTGGATCGAGTCCCGGATTGCATCCCGGCAGCAACAAGCCTCTTGGCCTTCCGTCTTCATCCAAAACTACTTGATGTCTTCCTCTGGGGTTTTATTCTTTAATTGTTTGCAGAGTTAGCAGGCCCTGATAACCTGCAGCAGCCCACTTCAGTGTTTGCAGAGAGCCCAGCAGCCTCCGCTTCTGTACTGCTCCCCCAGCTCCTTGTATCTGGTGAACTTCCTCTCCTGAGCCTCCATCCAGTGTTTTTCCCAGGGCGCTACCAGTTCCCACATGATCTGAGAAGATGAACATATCTGGGCGGAGTGTTGTTTGTCGAATATAAGCAGGAAACTTTAGATGTTTTCCTAAAATCTATTCTCAGCTGCCAGTCTGGGGCTTTGGAAAGAAGTCTTGTCTGTGGAGGTGACGTTTCCTTCCTGCAGTGAAATGAATGGTCTTGGTGACCACTTCTGCAACTGCCCTGAGCACCTGGTCATGGCATTAGTGGTAGCAGCTGTTGGCCAAGACTCTGAGAGGACCCTCTTCCAGCACAAAGAGGGCAGGGAGGCATTTCTCCTGCCCATTAGTAAGGTGTCATCGACAGCTTGGACCAGGAATCTGATGCAGGGAAGATCGAGCTAATATCTTGCTGACCCGTACCTCTGATCACACTCCACTTTCTTCCTTTGCTGACCTCCATGATAGCTGCTGATACTTTGGAGTACTCCCTGGAGTCTCTGTACTGCATCGCCTCTATTGCTCGTGTCATCACAAATTCTTCCTAAAAGCTGCTAAAGGGGAGATGTAGGCTTTTCGGTGGACGCGTAGCGAGCAGTAGCTGCTGATCTTCTCCTCCAGGGCTTCTACAGTTGCAGATTTGTACACCTTAGTAAGCCAGGCCTCAAGTTGTCTTTCCACTATTTTCCTCTCATAAGCACAAGGATCCCTGACGTCAGTGGTTTAAAGCTTATCCTTGCCCCTGAGATGAGCATCTCAAGCCCTTGTAAGATACCAGGGACTCAACATTAGTCTTCCTCAAAATTGCCCCCCTCAGCTGTCTTCCTCACTGGCTCTTTCTGTAGTAGCATGATCTTCTTGACTGGTCTCTTAAATAACACCTCCCACATCCTTCAGCCATTCTCTGACCTTAGTCAATATACCGCCAGAGGATATAACAAGGATCTAAGAGTCATGCCAGCACCAGTTTTTGTTTTGCATTGAGAAACATTTGATCAGGCTTTCCCTCATGACTTGCCTGAGTGTTCATTTTGCAGCACATGGAGCTGCATCGATGAGGTTTCCTCGATTAGGCTGTAGTCTGGCCTCTCTCCTTAATGTCCCTCAAATGCCGCCAAAAAGCTGTTCTGCTGTGGCCACGAAGTGCTTAGAGCCAACATCAGAGACCACTGTGAATGGCTGACTGTCCATGACTATAATTTCAGGATTTAGTTTGTACATTAGTTTAGATCTGCACCAGAATTTGGCTTCTTTCTTTGTTTTTTTGCAGGCTGAGATGAAGTCATTGTCCCCCATCGAGAATCAGTTTTCTGTTTCTTCCGTGTTGTTTTCATAAAACACAGGTTGATGAATCCCAAGATGGGACCACAGCTTTGAGGAATTTGTACTTAATTTTACGTTCTAACGTTCAAAACGTCTCACATTAACACCTAAATGTGAGCAAACAGCTGCAGTTAAAGAAACATTGTCATGTGGTGCTGCATTAACTTTTATTTCTTCCTTCATTAACCTCCCAGCGTGTCTCAGAGAGGCAAAGAGAGAAAAAGGCAGACAGGTACAGAAACAGGGAGTCTT
This sequence comes from Pagrus major, assembly GCF_040436345.1. Lineage (NCBI taxonomy): Eukaryota > Metazoa > Chordata > Actinopteri > Spariformes > Sparidae > Pagrus > Pagrus major. The sequence continues at coordinate 34,210,304 of NC_133232.1, read as the reverse complement.
CCTCTAAATCGCCCCCCTCAGCCGTCAGATTCCTGGTTAGCAGTTTTCACATCCGTCATCATTATTTCATTAAAAGAGAAACCTGAGCGATGCCAGCTGGCGAGGCCGTTTACACAGATTATTGTACTGTAACTGCTCACACCTATGAAAACAAAGTGAGGACCTTAATACCCTGTCAAGACGTCACAGGAAACCAGGGGTAGGAAGAAACAGATTATGGTGTTACAGTAATCTTGTTAAAAAATAATAACTCTTATCTCACCGTAATATTTCACAGATACAGGAGAGAAAGAACAGATTCCAGGTTTATACAAGTGAGAATTAAAGAAAGAAAGAAGCAAATTATAATCTCACACTGTGTAATTTAAATAATTGTTGATAATCCATGGAGGAAGGCACAAGTTTAAAACCAAACACCTGAAGGATATAGAAGAAAAGGCTACACAGTAACCACGGTGGGAAAGAAAGCTACATTTATTTTATTTGTCGACCAAAGTGGCTCTAAAATAAATCAGAAGCTAAGTTGTTAAATGTTACATTCATTATTCTTTTTGGGAAGAAACTTTGTATCTCTTTTACAGCTTTTTATTCACCAAGAACAACTAAACAATGTCAGTGTGTGCACCCAGTGTTCCTATTAGTGCTAATAAAGGCTGTACAGTACTGAGCTCACAGCTTTTTACTCCATTTTCCCTTGAACTTTCTTCAAATGTCAACATGAATCAAGGCAAATGCTTTTTTGGCACAATGACGTCTCAGTAATACATAAAAAGGTTACAAAATAAATTGGCCAGAACCAACTCTGGCAGCGCTGCACATACTCAAATGAGAAAGTCATTTTACCTCGATTGTTGGGGGCATTCTCAAGTTAAGCGAGGAAACTTTTTGCTAAAAGGTCAAGTGCTCAAATCTGTGATCGAATCGTTGACAGCTGAAAGCTCTCTGGCCTACTTCTATGTCTTACTGCATTCTTCAGAATACTCTTGTTAATCTAAACTTATCATTTGTAATACAAAGATCCAATGCATTAGTGTACAGACTGATCACTGGGTTTTTTAACTTTGTGTTTTGTTTTGTTTCACTGGCTCCATGAGTCATGTGGGGCCATCTGTAATAAATTATAGAGTAATACATTTCTATTGGCATGCATAATGCAAAGTGACACCTACTATCTGAAGGGCTATTTCCACTAAGTTATTTGCAATTATAATTTACCATTACATACAACAAGAAACATGCTCTTGTGTTTTATAACAAAATAACGACTCTTCAGGTTTCTGTGAGGATGTAACATTGTTTGTTCTGCATTTGCTGGTTCTTTTTTCCAAACATTTGCCGAGAGCAACAAGCTTAAATGTCTGCGATGAGAAATGTAATATTCATAAATATGTTTTCACTAGTGTATAATCACCTGCGACTAAGAATTATTGTGTTTTTGTTACCTTTCAATGAGCCTTTTACCTAGAGGCAGAATCCACCAGGTGTTTCTACAGTAGCCCACCACGGACAAATCAAACACTGGCTCAAGAGAGGGCTTTACGCTTTTTCTCATTTTTAGCGGCCACCATGAGGGAAAGTGAGGCGAGGGGTGTTCAGTTGGTTGCAATCTGCAATCTCACTGCTAGATGCCACTAAATCCAACACTTTAAGGTTTTAAAAGACTCTTTCAGAAACTTGCTGGAGACGCCACAGAGACTGTAAATACAGCCTATGACGAGCCACAGACACGCCTCGCTGTCAGTTTAATGCGTAATGTTAAACTATAATACAGAGTGACAAGTGTGGTCTACTGTCTCTCAAGTGCCTTGCACTGCCCCGTTGTACCACCTGAGGTGCTACTGCATTTCTCGAGAAAGGTCACCAACACAGATCTCTTTATATTTATTACACCTGGCAGTTTCAGTGACTGTGATATTTACTAGCACCTACTTTGATTCACTCCATGTATGTGTATGTGTTTGTGTGATTGTCTCAGTGCTCAATTATCCAGTTTCAGCCCGTCCAAATCACTGACGGCAGAAAGCGATTTATTGAGTGAGCTGAGTGAGGGATCAGTGGTTTCACCTGGATTCACCTGGTCAACCAGTTTCATGGATAGTTTGTTTTCTGTATTTGGTGAATGGCTGTGTTCTTAGGAATCGCAGGATTTCTGGAAAGCTGAGCAGCATTAATGGTTCCTCAGAGAGGGACAGTAAATCCCTGAACAGAGAGGGACACCAGAAACACAGGATGAATTTCCTGGCTGACTTACTGAAAGCTGATAAGGTGTGTGAGTGTGTGACAGCTTCTAGTGTGTCGCTACACTTAAGGGGTGTGCATGTATATGCTGTGTGTATTAAAGTCTCCTGTGTCTTGTCCTGCAATAATGCCTTGAAGAAATGTCTGTATTTTTATGAGATTTCATGACTGTGTGTGAATGGGTCTGTACTTCTTCTGCAGTGCGATTCTCCCTTCACATAATAACAAAAACAGAGAGCCTATAAATTCTTTTTTTGCGCAGACATCTGGTCCAATATCAAACCACATCTTCACTGAAGGTTTCTGAATGTGTTCTTGCATTTTTATTCGCCCTGATCTATATTCATAAGCGTAGTCGTGTCAGTGTGAGTGCATGAAAATTACGTGATATCCGCTGTTTTGCATAGATGGTACTTTGCCCGATGTCATCACAGCTAGTCAATCAGGCTTTGAGTTGCAGAACTAACTGGCCGCAGTTTCATAAGCCACCACTTTGACTTAGGACAAAGCGTCACTGTTCAAGTGTCGTTATGTAACGCCTCAGTCTCGTGGAAATCTTACATTTTCACCTTGACTTTAAAGCTGACATCATCCTCCAACATGCTGAGGGAGTGATATGACCTTTATGTCTGTGGAAACCATTCAAAGCCAATTGTAGAATATTTTTTACAAATCTGTTAGCGTCACCTGGAAAATGAGAATCGGTTTTCTCTTTCTCCAGCACTGCAAAAACTATCCATCTTGACAAGTCATTTAGTGTAATGTTGAGTTTTAAAATCTTATTTCTCCAAAAACCAGGGAGGCAAAAGCTTCCAGAGGGGTGAGGTCATTTTTTTTTAACTAAAGCTTGTTTAAGCAATTTTCAAGTGATATTATCTTGATACATCTGGAGTGATATCATCACCTATTTGACAAGCTCATTACTTGTGTAAGAACATTCCTAGACCTGCATCGGAAACCAGTGAAACTATCTCACATTTTCACCTTTATTCAAGGATGACAGAATTTAAGATAGATGTTTTTTTGCAGGGTGAAAAGTATACGACTTCGGAGATTTGAGGTTTACTTTTGACTGCAGTGATAATTTAATATCCTCCACTGTCTCTTCATTTCCACTCATTAGTAACCCATCTGCATCGAAGCCTGACAGCTGGACGGACTTCAGTCCAACTGATTTCTCTTCCAACAATCACAAGTCAAAGCACAGAGCACCTCATAATGGCTTTTTCTCAGTTGTTGGTATCCTCAGTATCAAGTATTTCACTTAGTTTTACAGTGTGAGGTAAGATTAGAGGACAAATGCTCAAATTGCATCTCTGGCTATTTGCTAAATGGCTTGTTCTCCAAAATTCACTTTTTTAATTCTTTTTCATCTCATCTTATCTTATCTTAATCTAATTTAAGAAAGATTGATGTTTATTTTATCAGTAGCTTTTCTGCAGTTCCACCACGGCAGCGCTCAAAATATTAACTTCCTTCATGACTATCACAGATGTCACATCTACATAAATCCATCTCCTATACATTTTTACCAGTTTAACCCTATTTTTCAGTGCCGTTTTCAAAGACACGATTTTATATTTATATCACCACTTACAAATTCCCTCTCATGTATCCAGAAGGGGATGGTATCCTTTGGGTTTCTTTGTTTATGAATAAAAACTGGTAGTGATAGCACTTTATTTAAATGACCTGCATGCAAATAAAGTGAAAGATATCAAAATAATGATCGGATTTCATTATTATTATTGTTAGATTATGAGCTCTAATCGTTTCATCCAGGGTGGCAGAGTGACTGTACACTGACATATTCTTGACATAATACAGGGGTTCAAGCTGCACAGGGATGGAGGTTCTGCTTGAAATATATTTCATAAGTTTTATATTCTTCTTTGATAAAAAAACAAAAATAATCTGATCTGTTATCCATCCATATTTACATAACAGAGTCACCAATGATTAACGTGACCCCAGGCGTATTTTACTCAACATACTTTTTGAATGATCTTTTTCATCATTGATGTCGACTCTCAATCCTCTTGCTAGTTTTTCATCATCAGATACTAAGTAAGACCTTCTCATGATTATACTTGGAACCCCTGATGGTTTTACAATGCAGCTACATGAAAACACGACAGCGTATCAACTTCCTATCTATCTATAGCATGAGTGGAAAAACAGAGTGATCCACCATCACTCCGTCTGTGTGTGTCCATACAGAGCAGTGAGCTCCTTCCAACAGCCTGTCAAAACTGATGTTACACCTACACATAAGATATGTTATGTGACATTATGTATGTTTCTGAGGGATGATCAGTAAGCAAAGACTCATCATCTGAAAACTGAAGTTATGTCCAATGTCCAGTCTAGATATGATGGCCATCCAACTAACAGACAACTAAATGACAGGCTAGTTTTTACACTAACTGCATTAGCCTGTTAGCATCATAGGGAACAATTCAAATCCAGCAACACAGAAAAAACAGAAAATGGAGCGAATAAACTCGAGGCTACACAAAGTGTAGTTTTGTCAGAAGTTGGCAGTGAAGACTACATTATGCCTGACTGTAATAAACAGTGTAGAAGAAGTAAGTTGCAGATGTGTTGCCAACTGCCGCTAAACCTCGAACAAGAAGAAACAAATCGAGCTGCCTTGGCCATCAACAAGAGAAAAATGGAGGGAGGAGGAATCTGGGAGGACACTGACAGCAGTTGCTACTCTTCTTCTCCTGGAGAGGAAATAACTGTAATAAATGTTTGCTATGTCAAAATGTATTCAGAGGTCTTTCCCTCCCGATTAAATGCATTAACGCTGTATTACAAAAGGAAAAACCAACTCGAGCCAAAGCAAAGTTTTTGGGGGTTTCCATCAACCTTTTCTAATACGATACTTCAAAATGAACATTAAAATATATTGATGGAAACATGGATATTGACCTTTACATTTATTTATATGTTTACAGCAGTGACAAACATCTGCAACATCTGCAACAGCCAAACAACGACATACAGATATAATCAAGATGCTTTCGTGAATATACTAAATGGAAACCTCTGGGTCGAGTTTTGAGTGTTTAACCCATTAACTTTGTCCTTGATGTTACTAATTGGCCTCAATCCTCAAAACGGCATTTAATCATGTGGAGGCGATCTCCAGTCAAGGCCTCTGTGTACAGGACATACAAACCCTGATGGTTTTACCACATCGTGTTCAGAAGAAGCATCAGTCGACTCCAGCTGAAATCCTTCGATTACATAATGAGAATGGATGAGAAAAAAACAGACAGCACCCAGAATATGTTGTAAAACTATTAAAATGGCAGGTTATGACTTGTTCTGATAACCTGCTGAGCTTTGGATTTGTTTATCTTTCCAGTGTGAACTATAAACCTGCAAACCTAGTTAACTGTGTTTTACTCTATCACTTCAGTTTTATTGTTGCCAGTAAATTACAGTAAACTGAACACGTTGCTTAGGAAGGGGAACATTTTGGTAGAATTTGGGGGATTTGTTGTGCAAGCACTAAGTATGTTATCAGTATTATTGTATATTATTGCTATGGTTGGTGATGTATGTCTGTTGGTTGGTCGAGCTATTTGGTCCTGACAGAAACAACTATTGGATGAAATGTCATAAAATGTGGTACTTTTGGTGCATTCATGGTCCACAGACGATGGATAACTAACTTTAGGGATCTCCTGACTTTTCCATTAGGTTGATATTGGTGCTTTTTTAATGAAATGTGTAACTATGAAACACATTCATGTTCAACTTAGGATAAAAGTTATAACTTTGGTGATAAGTTTAATCTCTGCATCTATATCCATCCTCAATTTAAACAAACATATCAACTGAACATATTACAGGATGTCACGTTGCCTCCTACTCATTGAAATCACGTACATCAAAACGCACCATGTACATGGGAAGCAACGCAAAGCAAACTCTCAGAGGAACTAGAGTATTTTGCCAGTGCTGCATATCTACATAGGAAAACACACGCCTACAGTAGCTTTACTCTTAGTTGTGGTTATGTAAGTGTAATAACCCTTATTTATGGGTGTTTGGGGTTTGTTTTGACACTGCAGCACAGATGTACTGGTGTGTATCCAGCGGTGAAGTTTATGGGCCTAGCCTGTCACTGTCTGGCGGTGTTTTGGTTCCGGGGGAGTGTTTGTCTGTCTGGCCACTGTTGTTCTCAGATGACAGCAGAGGTGAGATGTTGACCAGGATTCAAAGTGTTTCTGATAGTGTTGCAACGTGGCGAGATGCCCGGCAGATAGAGCAACTCATACCAAAAAGGTTGCATGTTTGATTCCCATAAAAACATGTGGCCTTTTACATGAGACTCTCTATTTATAAAACCAACAACATGTATGCAATGACAGGTGTGAAAGATTAAAGTGTGTGTGTTTTGTTCATTTCACAATGCATCTACTGAATTGTTGCCATTTGTAGCTTTTCAGTTTTGTACCAAGATGACCTGGTCATGATGTGACACTTTCATGAGGAAAGCCAGACATGCCAATGCTTCTTATTTGTGCTTCCAAGTCAGAATCAATCATTAAACACGAGTATCAGTGCTTTGAGTTCAAGTCGTCACTGCAGCTGCTGCACGAGCAGGACGGGTGTTCGGTTTTGTTGTTAAACTCAATGAAGTGAAGCCGCTGTTCAGCTGCAGGAGGTGAAATAAAACAACTTAATGAATTCAATATTTAGAGGTTAAAGTCACGCTCTAGTTCAGATACGTCAGTTTTCACATTTGTACAATTAGCCAGTTATACCAGAGAAAAATCTGCTAAAGGTCTTAATGTTCAGATACGACCTGCTTTATACTTTTAAAAAATCACCCCTGGGAGATTTCCAGTGTAAACACAGTCTTCTCCTATTGACGATGGAGCTGCTCCACCAGACCAGTTGGGACCTCAGTTGCTTAGAAAGTGGAAACTGTTTCTTCTTAACTCCGTCCAGGATGTAAATGAGTGACTTTCCAGCCTCAAGTCTGATGGTCTGACTTCAAGCTTACTGGGTTTATAATACATTTTAGAATTAGTGATAGGTTTAGTCAAACCCCTCACTGAGTCTTGAATGTAACTTTAAAAGAAACATTTGTGGTTTCAAATATCAATTAAAAGGTTTTGTATGATGAACTTGACTCTGCTCTGTAGACCGTAATCTGTTAGAAGACGACACGTTTACGCTCCAGGTCCAAGGTGTAAATCTGTGAAAATATGAAGCAGGTTGTTTCTGAAAAATGATGCATGAAACCTTTTCAGCAACAATAGTAGCTAAAAAAACATGACATATGCTTGTTTTAGGTATTGAAAATATTTTTGATTCAAACAGCCATTGTGCAATGTTTTTCCAACAAAACATTACACAATGGCTGTACAGAGTATCACATCTCCATTCCAGTTATTCTAGCTTCAGAGAACTGTTGACATGCTTATCACACTTAAGCACACAATAACGTCTGTTCACAAAAGATTAGTGCACTGGTAGTGATGCAATAACAATTTGGGGGATTTTCTCACTTTGATCATAACAACCCAGCAGCATCACACTTTGCTTTCGCCTCTTCCAAGATTTGCAAAGGTTAAATAAATGAATAGCATTCCTGCAGGATGTTGGTGAACATGCAGAGAGATTTCCACAACACCACCGTCTTCCTGTAGTTCAAACATCTTTTCAATCACCCTTCAGTGCATCAACGGTTGCATGTTTCAGCTTTAAACTGTAAGAACAACTGGCTAACAAGATGAAAAAAGCCAGACTTCATTTAATTGGGACTTTACATCGCATGCTTTCTTTTAAAGCAGAGAATTACAGCGTGTCAATACCGCAGCCTTGGGCCGGTTGCTCCCACTTCCTCCATGTCAACAGAACACACATGGAGAAAACCAAAACCGGCTTTATCACAGTTTTCTTCTTCTGTGGAAACACATTTTGGCACTTTTGCAACCTGACAAAATTGGACCACACCGTGTGGTGACCAGAGCGCCGTATTTCAAGTTAAAACTTTGAAGAGTGAAACCTGCACTGAAGACTACTGTGCTGGAAAACTGATCTCTCATTTAAAGTTTTTTTCTATCTTTTCCCTTTTTTTGTTTGCGAAGGGGCCCTGTAAATCATGTCCTTTATACCTCCGGCCGGGGGTTCACAGCCTCACCGCAGGGTGGGAGGAGAGCATGATGGGAAAAACATGACGGGATCTCACTTTAGTGGGTCAGAGAAAGAGACAGAGAGGAAGAAAAAGGGCAAAAGAGAGTGAGGGGCTGTGAAGGAGGTTAGGATGATCTGTCTACACTGGATGAGAGAGAGAGACATAGAGACAGTAGGGGGTAAAATATTGAAATCTAGTGAGACAGAGAATGAGACATAAAGGGAGAAGAATATGAAGACATAAAACCACAGTAACGGCAATAAAAATCAGGCTCGCTATTTCAAAACATTTTTAAGCAACCAGCAAGGTTGAGACCCGATTCAACACTCGTCATAAAAACACAATAAAACGCAATAAAAAATGTAAATATGTGATAGAAATGACAGGCCTCTTCAGTTATTAGCACTGGGAAAGAGAAAGGCTGCAGTTGCAAATATAAAAGTGAAAGCTCCTTTCTAAAAGGGCCCATCAGAAAAAAAGTTCTTTGACCTATTTTGGGGCCCGACTAGTTTAGAAAGTTGCGGAAAGAGTTTTAAGAAGTCGAACATAAGGAGAACAATGTCTCAAAAATACTGTGTGAGGTGAAAGGAGACAGGTGCATGCTGGTGTTCTGAAAACAACAGGATGTTACTGCAGTTTGTCCCACTTACCAACACAGTCAGCAGTATTGTAGCAGTGATACACAACTAATGGAGCCAGTTAAGGTACTTTTAAACTTTAAACACCCGATTTCTGGGACTTCTGTAAGTCAAGCCTTGGTCAAATTTGACCAGACATGATAGAATTAGGTTTTTTGTTCTGTGGATGTCATTATCTCCAGTGTCCCACATGAATTAACGTCCCTGAATCAGCTTATAAATCATAGAAAAAAGGCTCCAGAACTTGCCTGAGAATCAGCATGTTTTTAAGTTTTCTTCAGTATGTGAGGAATCCAGTGACACCTGTCTGTACACCTCGGGTTACACTGCAAGATCAAAGTGCTAAATGCTAATTCTGCACTTTTACTGGTGCCATTTTGCCAACATTTTAACAAATGTAGCCAAAAAAAATGTGGCTCAAGCTTTAACCCACAGAAATAACTCACCGAATCCATGGCACAGTTGTCTTGATATTATTGGATGGGGTCAGACTTTTAAAACCCCTACTTGGTTCTCGACCAAGCTCAAGCTCTCTATGAAGATCAACCAATAAGTCTGGTAACTATTAGCGCTCTGCTCCAGTAGCCTATTTACCGAAGCCAACAGTGATGGCTCACTCACCACCATCAGATCTGTTGCCTCTCTCCTCCACATGACCTCTTCACGGCCACTTTGGGTCGCTCATGTGCAAATCTTCTTTGTGCAGGTTTTATAGACTTTTCTACTAAAACTGAGCAACGGTTCCAACTGCTCAGAAAATCCTCATGAAAGACACGAGACCGATTGAGAGGAAGCGAGAAAAAGCAAACTCAGCAGATGTGATTTCCTAAAGTTGAGTTTATATGCGTGGTGTTTTAATACTCTGCGGTCACCTAATACCCCGGAGCTGTTCATCCATAATTCCTCGATATAAATTTGGTCTCGACATCTAATATTGGCTTGTCTGCCGATGGTGGGTTTTGATGATTGATGGCACGAACATTCAACAAAGTCAGTTACAATAGCAGCAGTCTGTTTCTGTGGAGTCAAACAGTAGGACTCAGATAATGTATCATCACAGGGTTGAGGCAGGTCAGACAGTTCATGTGATTGAATTCCTATACAACCAACATTATAAGAAGTCGATACTAAGGTCAATACTTTACGTCAGACGTGCAAAATATTAATTTAACATTGAAGACAGAAGCACAGCTGTAACCACAGAAAAGCTCTACTAGCATAAACACGAGTAAAGCTTCAGCCAAACCAGAACGATCCATGTGCTGCATGGATATACAATATCACCACTGACCTGCAGCTTCCATTAGAACGGACACACACACACACACACACACACACACACACAAAATGTATCCAAGTGCAAATGAATGCACATGCACACAGATTGCTCCCACACAGCGGAGGAAATTATTCTCGGAAATCAGGGGTGATTATTACTCTAACAAGGCCTCCGGGGAGACGCTGAGTGGAGGTCAGGGGGGAGAACAGTGTGCAAAAGGTTGAATGTTAAGACCAGGTGTGTGTGAGAGCTAAAACTGTGCGTGCGTGTGTGTATTTGTGTATTTATGTGGTTGACTGTTTGTGTTTGATGGAAAGTAAGAGAATCACGCGAGTCTGACGTGTTGACGTGCCGTGTAACTGATGTTTTATTTTTGTTGTATTTATTGTGTGTGATCTTTCCTGTGAATCACTGCTTGCACATGTGTGTGTGTGTGTGTGTGTGTCTGTGTGTGTTTTAATACACACGAGTCGACCTCTACTTTGGGTCCATGTCTGTTTATCAGTATTTCCAGATTCACTGCGGTCAGCGCTGAACCTCCCGACTGAAGCCAGAGAGTCAAAACAATGACCTCACAGGCTGTCACCATAGCAACGCTGGCCATCACCCCAACAGCAACAAACCGTGTTGTTTTGTTTACAGGCTTTCTGGTCCATCGGGTCGACATATGGTGGCCCCTGGGCGGCCTTTGGCATCTTGACATTCACCCGGTCACTTAAATCAATGTGCTCAGCCTCACTTCCTACTTTCTGTTAGAAAGTTCAATGATGTAACTTGGCTAAAATAGCAAAAATTCCAGCTTGTAAACCGGTACTGGATGATATTTCTTAGCAATGAAAGTTTGTGCTTGCATGTAAAAGAGATTGAATATGTTTCACAACATTTACTGATATGAAGAAGGGTAATGGGTGCAGCCAAGGATTGAACTGGTTGATTCAGGTATCGAGGATGAAACACCCCGAGCAGCCCGACAGCAGTGCATCCTCAAGCCATCTTCAATGTATGTTTGTTATTTTTCTGTGTTGTGTTGGAGGCTCCACAGAACCAAATCATATTAATGTATATATGCTGACTGCAGCTACTATATTGTTCATTTCTTTCAAAATCTTGCTGATATGGATGGACACTTGAATCAGTTCCTGTTGGCTCTGCACCTTCCAGTGCCTTAACAGTGACTACTCATAAAACTTACTTTCCACCCAACCAACCAGTTAGCACTGATCTCAACTCATCACCAAATTCAAAAACACAGGAAGCTGATCCCAAACAGATCTTTTATCACACTGTCAAATCCTTTGCAGATTTGTTGACATCAGAAATGTTTCTAAAGAGAGCAGTAAATGGAATCTAATTTTGCTCAAGTTATATAAGATTTAAGCTCTCCTTGATCTGGCAACACATGTGGTTATTGGGAGTAACGGCGAGTGGGAGTCCCAACGGTTCTTTTGGATGTAAAACGGGTATTAACAGCTGGCCGCAGCAAACTTGCCTTTAGCAGCTGCGCCGCTATTGTGTCAGAAATGCAACAGAAGAGGTACAGCTGGTGTATCTTTTACAGTGCAACCACTCAAACAGTGGGCTAAGGGTTTCTCATGTGATGTTATTGAAAGTCAATAATTGACATTTTTTTCTAAGATGCCATTATCACCCACAATCTAGTGTAAGAGGTGTGATAGCTCTGACAGATTGCAGGAAGAGGTTGTTGCCTGCAGCTCTTCAGCCGAGAGATATCTTATTCCTGTCTGCCTTTGCAAAAATTCAAAATGTTTCTTTGTTCCTTGTGACAAATTCAACGAGTTTGAACCATAAGTAGTTTTAGAAATTATATCGTATAGATATCTTATATTACGATAAGAATATCGTAATAATTATAATTTTATCATACAAAAAGCCCTTTTGTCATAATTTGGTCTAGGCCTAAATTTCTAAACCACACTATATATATTCAAATACAACCTGTAATTTATTCGGTCAAAAAATACAACTTTGGACCACAACGTGACGGCATCATTACTGTTTTTTGTGTGTGTCTTACTGTACATTATAGCTAACTTTCATACTGTCATAGTTAGCTTTTAAATTAAATGTGAATTGATTAACACGAACATCCAGAAACGTCTGGTCAGAAAGTATGTGTCAGAAATTGGTTACAGATGTGCTTGTTAAGTCAGTTTTGTCTCATGCTAACAACACTTCCACATTGTGACGATGATCATTTCTTACTGCTTCAGGAAGATAAAACCTTTATGTATCACTTAAACAGCATTGAGACCATGATGAATACAACTACTACACTGAACTTAACTCCCTGGTTTAAACACACTAAGAAGCCTGTTTGACAGCCAGACTTATTCTACTCATATATCACCCTAATTACCACTGAAATATATAGATGCTGGCAGTACTCCCAGCTCCCCACCTCAATATATACCCACATCCGCAACTCCCAGCACAGTTGCAGCAGACACGTGCCACAGTCGCCTCTTTGGCCTCAGGTCCTCGTGGTGTTTCCTGACCTATATTCTCTCAGACTCTCCTCTCCCGGGGTATTACAGCTTCCTTTCAAACAACACGCGACTGGTGGTTTTCCAACACAAACACACTATCATCTCTGACACAGACCGGTGGCAGCTAGTTTATACATCAAGACCTGTAGTCACTTTACACTTTACACTGCATATGCTGAAAACATAAAGCAACTGCAGACTTCTTGTGATGGGATCATAAAGGCTGCGATGCCCGTCAACACTTTCACGCTGTGACCCATGAGTACTCAGTAGTGACTGCTACATTGTTACATGAGACCGATCTTTGAACTCGGTCATCATTTTCATAAACACTTCAAAAACTCAACTTCTGTGATAGTTCTCGCTACAATAGAAGTCTCCAGGATCACAAATGTGGCCCGACGCTGTCACAGCTTGTAAAAATATGCTGTTGTTCATCCGTGAAGTTGCCACAGCAACAGCAGAGGCAAAAATGCAATAACACAACGGGCCACAGACAAAGTATGTGTGAGAGAGTCTGTCACATCTGTGTCTGGATGAACAAGAATCTCCACCAACAATAACAGAGGATAAGGCATAAAGCTGTACTGAAGTGTGACTTCAGCATATAAAGTCCATTTTCTCTCACATTCAGGCAGCGAGGTTTCAAAAATGTCTATGTTAGGGCTCCAAGTGAGTAAATGGACTTTGAGATGAGATCAAGGTCGACAATAAAGATCAGCTCAGCCAAAAAATGGACAAATGAGCAGATTTCATCTCACTGGAAGTTACAGAAGAACTTTGTAACTGGACCTTGAATGGAGACTATCACTAAGATACCTACTACTACTACTATTACTACTATTCATAATACCTTGATACTTAATAGATCCCTGTGGGACAATTCAGCCTCTAGGGGAGGTAAAAGGCCAGAGGTCTGAAACAGAGCAACAGACCAGGAGCTGGTTTACATTCAGGGGCTTGATCCATGACACTGCAGCAGTGAGGATGTCTACAGACGGGGCAATATAAAGGACGGTCTGTCGAGTGAGTATGGCAGCCTGCTGCTTTTTAAGGTGTGATAATATAATATGCATGTTAAAATAAAGTGATGACACGTCGTGCTAAGGTGCACACCATGTACATATGGTACCTGTGAATCCACTTTTTGAATAAGCCAGGCGTACTCTTTGTCCCAGGGACCAGATCTGAAAACCACCCACCTCATACTTCTACTTTCTCTCATTTTTGCTCTACGCCCCTCGATAAAACTGAATACAGTGCAGCACTGTTCAGAGTGCAAGAGTTATGATGGTGGTGATGAGTTAACTTTCCCTTTTTAAATGCCACTGACTGCAAGCAGACTGGACTCTACAGTCCAAACAATAAATTCTGGAAACTGAGAGGTTGAGCGGGGGCAACTGGTCTGTGTGTGTGTGTGTGTGTGTGTGTGTGTGTGTGTGTGTGTAGGTGTGTGTTTGTGTTTGTAAGAAACGTGACCACATGGAAATCATTAGATGTGGGCTGATTCAGCATCCTGGCACATTTGTGCATTTGCACGCGAGTGTGTGGAGAGCTGCCTGCCTCCGCCAGGTTCAGTAAGTCAAGTACCACACACCCCCAACCTCCACACATACAGACACACACACACACACACACACACACACACACACACACACACACACACACATACCTTCTATAACCTGGCTGAGAGACTAAGGACACACACCACAGGATGCAGAAGAAAACAGCAGCTGTTATCACGGCCGCCTGTAGGTGTGGTAGACTCACATCACACACTGTAAAACACTGAGAGACACTGCAGCGTCTGTTCATGTCCAGTCTTAACCAGAGTTTTATAATGTAAACGTGACCACAAACACCTCATGTTTGTAGCTCTGTTTGTTTTTGCGAGTTCATTTACAGTATTTTATTTGTTCATTTGAGGAAAATGTGTAAAAATGTGTGACAGGTGATCGATATTAAAGCTCAAAAGATCAACATCTGTTGATTATGTGGTGATAATTGAACGCATTACGCAAAGAGAGTGTGTCATTTAGTAGAAGAAGAAGTCTTCTACTAAATGAGACATTTAATTACCACATATTAAACTTCACCATGAAGTGTTGTCACTGGTGGGACATATCTGTACACAGAGGTGAGAAATCAAAACTTGACATGCAAATGAGAAAATGTCTTCTGAACAGCAGGGAGCGACGGCTTCAGAAGCTTGAATGTTTTATTTTATAGTCAGCAGATGAAACGCAGCCTTTTCAATTCAAGAAATTACAGTCAAGTCATATTCATCTTTTCTCTATAATCTAATCTATAATCTATAAGCTAATTGTCTTATTATTTATCTTCATAATGTAGCTCGTAAATAACTCTTTTCAGAAACCAACTGTCAAATCTCAAATGCTATTCGTGTTCATTGCATCACCACCAAAGACATGTCCATATTTTAGATGTAGAATGATTGGTTGATTAAAAAACTAGATTTGCTAGTTTCAAAACTGCGTATTAGTCTGGAACCTCTCAGTTCATTTTCAATTTCCAAGGGCCGTGATCAACAGGCACAGACCAAGATGCCTCTGGACACAATTTGACAAACAAATTGGTTTTAGGTCCATCCTAAACCCAATTAAAGCATTGAGGGCTATGCGACATTTGACTTTTCAAATCTGGACCAGTAACACTTCATATCGAACCCCTCCCATATTAGATAAATGGTTGTGACTGGCCAGTCACAAATCAGGACACAAGGAAATCTGTGTGAATGGGACGTATCTGAAATGAAACCCACGGATTCATCTGGTTTCCAGGAAATATTTGCTCTGATTAATATCTGTGTAATAGAAAATCTTTGGGTTTTGGACTATTGGTTGTTACTGTCACTTCCAGCTCTGGAAGACTGTGATAGGCATCTTTTGTGACTGTCTTACATTTTTTAGGCAAACAAAGACATTTGTTGGTCGATCGATAAGGAGAATAATGATTAGTTACAGCCATAATTGCATTACAACGTAACAACTGTGTACTTTGTTACAAGACACTGACTGAATGACAGAAAATGCTGCCAGGAAGTTGAGAAATGATGCATACAAATCGAGGTTCAGTAGTACTACACACCTCAATAGTCTGCTGCAAAAAAAGGAAGGTATATTAAAGTGCTGAAGGTATAAGCTGTCTGCTAATCTCTGACCCAGTGCCTTCAAACACATCGACTCTTTGTGGCTTAAAGCCTGTAATTCCTCGACATTTTGCTGGCTGATGCTTTAGCTCGCCGGCTTTTAAGAGGCCCTGAAAAACACATCAAAGTAGTTATGCAAATTGACTGTGACACAGGCAATATAACGTCCTACATGAGTAAAAAAGCAGTAGTGGGATTGGATCTAGCAGCTCAGCTGCAATTCAAAAACGTGACCAAGAGACATTTGGAGAAATCTAGAAATACATTATTAGCCTCATTAGTCATATTTGTAGAGACCCACAGCATCACACTGTGAAATGACACCCTACCCACAGAGTTGCACACGACCCCTGGCTGTGCATCTAGAACTGCTGAACACATTAGCCAGTTAATGGGATACTTAAAAAGAGTGGGAGAGAGAGGAGGAGGAGAGTGGAGGAGGGAGAGCCAAAGTCAAAGGCCAGGAAGGGGGCAGGGAAGTCATTGACAAGCAGATAGAAAGTATTGAAAGAAAAGTGAAGCAAGTTGAAGAGGGGAGTGGAGCAAAAGAGGGAAGGAGGGGGAAGAAAAGGGAAAGGAGGGAAAGGGGTGAACCTCTTGGAAGACATAAATAGCTGAAAGAGGACTTGGAGTCTCGCAGTCAGTCTTCCCGACAGCCACAATCCACCGCTCTCCTCTCCCCTTCTCCTCACCACCAGCCCTCCTCTCCACTCATCTGCTGCAGCCCTTCATTCATCTGGACTCTGAGCAAAAATCAGTGAGTAGTTTCTGCACCACATCTTCATCCGGTTCAGTACAGAGATGCTTAATTTTGTAAGACTGCATTCATCGGTCTGCGCAAATTAATAGAAATGACAGCTCTATTATAGAAGGATATGCATGTATAACAACTGGAAATTATTTCTGTAACAACGGAAGTCTATGCAATCGCATTTAGGCAAAACATTAATTCAGATACAAGCAAACACCTGACAAGGACGGGTGGATGTCAAAGATTTGATGTGGATGCAGTGTATTATACTAACAAAGAGTTAGTGCAAAGACATCCTGCTCTGCTTTCGTGAAAATATGTAAATTGCAGCAGCCGAACTTTCATCTAATCAAAATTTTAAAATGACTCAGAACAAATTTTTGTGAGAACCTCACATCTATTAACTCTACATTCAGCAGAATCCACTATACCATCAATCCACTATATGATCTACTTGAATAAGCAATACACTAAAACTGCATAAAACTCTATGTGCATGCTGTTTATTTGCCTCTGAAGCCAGGATGTGCTTCATAGAAAATGAATGCATGTCCCACAGGGGGACATTTAGCCACAGGACTCTTCATTAACCACAGATTGCCGACATATATTCATGAAAAATAAAAAAAATGTAATTAAAATGTTAAAAGAAAAGGACTCATTGAGTCATTGAAAGAGTTCAGGGAGGCTGCAGGACGAGTGCCAGGTTGCTGCTCCCTCTCTGGAACATTACACAAGTTAGTGAGGATGATATGATGAAAGGCAGTTGGCACAGCTTTATTCTTCTAAATAATATATTCAGCGCAGGAATGTGGAGCTCACCAAGCTGTAACTACAGCAACAACAAGAAACAAACGTTCACAATGTGCATCTACAAGATCTTCTCCTGCCAATCCTTCACAGCTTTACTGGGTTTACACGTCAAACAGTGGAAAGAATCAGCGGAGACGGTTTAAGTGAAAAATTTCCCCTCTGACTCAGCTGCCCCACTTTTTAAACTCGACACTGGTGCTGCAGCCAGACGCTTTGCCCTTTCAGCAGCTCTCCTTGTCATTCTTGTCATGTACCAGCTCTGACAGGAAAAGGACAACTCGAAGCAGAGATGTCAAATCAGACAGCTGCAAGGCTTCACAAAGGCAGCGCAAGTGTACAAAAATGGAGAAGAAGCTGAAGCCAGATTTCTTGGGATGTAGCAACAGCAGAGCAGACAGCATGAAAAGTGTGTAGTGTGTCACAATTACACCTGTACACAACTGCAGCTGGATGACTCATCTTGATAAAAACGTAACTAGTGACTTTTCTCCTTTCTTTGTCCTTCAGGTCCTTTGTCCATCCCCCAAATCAGCCCTCAATATCATGGACACCGCAGGGAAAATCCTCTCCATCAGTGAGGCACTCTACCGCCTGATCCTCATGATGCTGACACTAGGCCAAGGCGTTCATTCAATGCCCGTTCCTACGGACGTCCCCATGTGTACAGCCTCAGAAACTGCTCAGTACAGGTTAACGTTTACTGGCAAGTGGTCGCAGGCAGCCTTCCCTAAACAGTATCCTGTGTACCGTCCACCTGCACAGTGGTCAAACATTATTGGTAAGTCCACAGCAAGCTGTACTCTCATTGGTCACAGTATTGGTAGAAGGTGTAGAGTGTAAAGTAGAAAACTACATACAGAGAAAGCCCTTATTGGTAAGAATACCGGCAAAATGACATGGCATGGCATGTCTCCAACTGAATACTACTGATTTGTGAGTCCATACAGTTTATATTAACCTCTGATAACTGCGGACTACAACCTGTTGCAACAACTAACTTCCTCTCCCTCTCTCTCTGCTGTCAGGGGTGACTCACAGCACCGACTATCACATCTGGCAGCGTAATGAGTTTGCCAGCAACGGAGTGAGGGAGTTTGCGGAGAAAGGCGAGGCCTGGACGCTCATGAAGGAAGTCGAGGCGGCCGGCGAACGCATCCAGAGCGTTTATGGGATCCTCTCCGCTCCCGCTGTTGTGGGAGGCACGGGCCAGATGAATACAGAGTTCGAGGTCTTCGCCAGGCACTCCTATGTAAGTCACTCAGCACCTGGTTTTCTTCAGTCTGAGTCATGAAATTTAGTATATCAGAGACCTTTTTCTGACGGGTGATGGGTTAATATCATATATAAAGGTGGTGCCATGTTTTGCTTAGCCCAGGGATTTAAAATGAAAATGAAATTAAAATCATAGCTCTTGCAAAGATCAAGGATAGTTTTTCCTTATCTTCATACGCAGCTTTAGCCATCAGTCACTCAGTCTTTTAATCAAGCACATAGATGGATGCAGATTTCCAGCTTGACCTGATTAATTTATTACTTAGAAGTGAAAATAGAAGTAAACATCAATTTCACAAGTTCCCAACAGGCACATTTTGACCTACGATACTTACTGTTGTTGAGGAGTGTAGCATTATATTTATTCACTGTTCAAGTAAGTATTTTACATTCCTAGGTTACACTGGATCAGTGGCGTGGTTTCCCTTTTAAACTCTGTGAAGTTATTTCCATGGGGCATGTCCTCACGACTCTAACAGCCAACACTATAAAACTGAGACCAGGGTTATAAAAAATGTTACGTTAATGCCCCAAGTGTCTTTTTAGCCAAGTAATAAGTTGCCATACTCCTGCTAATTATTGATCATAAAAAGTACTTCATTATAAGAAAGAGCTGCATTATGCCTTTTTACAACATAACTAGGCTGATGCAGCAAAACAGTTAATACTTCTATAAAACCAGCTCCAGGCTGTTCTTTCCATACGCTGCACCCTAAAGACATCTTCCGAAAACGCAGCAAGATGAATTTACGGCTTTACGAATTATGTAAAACTCTGCAGGAGTTGCCTGTTAAACTTCCTGCTGGCGAGTGTCTGGGTAGATCATTAAGTCGAAGACGCATCTGACCAAACACAATGTTTGACAAGAGTCATGTCCTGAAAGTGAGACAAATGGAAAAACGCCAGTTGGAGAAATAAGTCGTAAAGAAGATGCTCACTGACTCAAAACCATTGCTGCTGAAGTAACCCCACATGTTTGGGGAGGTGGATGACTTATTGGACTATGAATCCCTACAGTGATTATACATGCTTCTAACTGAGCACAGCACAGTGAAATACATTATCGTATGATATACAGACCACATATGGTTGATTTAAAGGGGAACGTCACAGACAGCGCTGCACATAGTCTGATAAACTAACCCAAGTGATGTCACCTGAGTCACCATCAGTTGGGGCTGAAGACTATTTGGCGGTGTGTAACCTGCCCCTGATGTCTGCGTGAGGCTAGTGGCCACTGCTAGTGAAACACAGCCAAATCTCTCATCAAGCTGTCGGCTGTTGAGTTGCATTGCGGGAAACGTAGGTGCCAGGTTTTGACGAAGAATATGTGGCATAAAAATATACATCTCTACTTCCGATGCATCGATTTGGACATTTTAAAACCGTCCATCATGAGTCCCACACTGCTGTAGGAAAGCAGTGCTAAATCAGTTGAGTACTTGCCACTTGCACAAGATAATAAAAACAAGATAATAAAAAGTCCTCCTTGTACCAGATCTTCCAAAAGAATTCAAGTGTTTATTTTAGTCCCTTTGGTGTCGTAAAGGTTAAATCAAGTGCATAAATTACTGATAAATATGAATGTGCAACAAAGTGCATTATAGCTGTCATTTACTGAATGTAAATGGAAAAAAGATTAAATCCCGGAGCACAACTACCCACTCTGTCCTTTGTGTTTTTAACCCACTATCCAAGCTAAACAGTTTTCCACACTATACATGATTTATGGTGACATAAAATAACAACCCTTTTACATTCTCTTTCCCACCCATGTCTTTTTCTTCTCATCTTCATCTCTTACTCCGACCCACCTCCTCATTTCCCTCTCTTTCTCTTTTTTCTCTCTCTACGCTCCATCTCCCTCCCCACGCTCTACTTCCTCCTCTCTATCTGCAGCTGTCGTTTATCGTGCGTATCGTTCCAAGCCCGGACTGGTTTGTGGGCGTCGACAGTGTTGACCTGTGTGACGGCGACCACTGGAAAGACAACGTTTCGCTGGAGCTTTTCCCATACGATGCAGGAACTGACAGCGGGTTCACGTTCTCTTCTCCCAACTTCGAGACCATCCCGCAGGACAGAATCTCACAGGTAGGTCAGCCCGCAGCCAAATGCAACATCCATCGATCCAAAGCCAAAGATCGCATATCATGTGAATGAGGATGTGAGCTTAATGTTGTTCGATAAAACCAGCATTGCCAAAGAGGAGAACAATGTTTTATAATCATTCTGTTGTACATGAAGAAGCAAAATCAAATCAATTTGACAACAGAAGATAAAACAAATGTCTTGAATGTGTTGTTAACCTTATAGCAGTATAAACTATGAATATTATCACCTGAAAATCAGTGAGATGAGCATCTTATTTGCCAAAAATCATTTATCCCTTTGACTTAATTAAAAGGATGTCACAATAATGGTTGATGCTTCCTTTCACTCCAGCAATGTATTGATTGTTATTCTTTGTCCGTTTCCCCTCTATAGATCACGTCTTCCTTCCCTAGCCACCCTGCCAACTCCTTTTTCTACCCTCGCCTGAAGCACCTGCCTCCCATTGCCAAGGTGATGCTGACCAAGATAAAGAAGACCAATCAGATCATCAGCCTGCCTGTGGAGCCCACCCAGTCCAACCAACTGCCTACAGGAAATGAGATTGAGGACACGCTCATAAGTAAGTCTAAAGAACTTAAATACTCACGGGACAAAGTTTGGTACATTAGCACTCACATGATAGCATCAGTACGGAGCAGGTAGCAGTGAGACAATGAAATACGATCGAGGAAGTCCGGCTGAAGAAGCCGATAAATGTTTTTAAAGACATTGTCAAAACACTGCATAAAAGTTTATAACACTAACAGATAGGAGTTAACAACGATTTAAACATTCGCAAGCTGTTTGTTTTTATCTCCCATCTCACAAGGATGCACACGTACATTTACACAGTGTTTTCTATATGAAATCCTGCCAGTTTAAATTTTCCCATCGACCAACAACAGGTGACATTCAGGGAATGCACCAGGAAGGCAGAGAGGAAGACAACTATGAGCTAGCAAACGTAAACGATTTTAAACATTCAAGAAATAGTTTTTTGTAAATATTTTACAAGGAAGGAAAACTGGAAAACTCCCGACACACGTGTGAAGTCGAGGTTTGCATCTCTCATTCCTATCCAAAGCTGGCTTTCTCCATTCCACTTGAGGTGACTGAATGGAAACACAAATGCAGGATTTGTCAGGATGCTAGGAGTTTGGGTCTTTTGCTGACTCAAATGAAAGCATTTGGGAGCCATTACAGGCCCCACACAAACTAAATTACTTCCAACCAAAACCAGAGAAGCCAAGTGAGGTTGAGCATCAGAAAATACCACTGGCACATCTGGCATCCAGTGGAACAATATAAGGACGAGAGAATGAGAAAGTGAGAGCATTTAAAGAAAACTATGTCGAAATTATGTAAGGCAACTTTTGGGTCGTGACCCAAATAGGATGCAGACACGTATGTTTTAACAAGAGCTGGATCTTGAAGGTGAAGCTGGCTTTACTTAATGTTGGTTCTCAGACTGTTAAATTTATGACTCCCTGTTGTACAGATTAGTGGTAGCAGTAAAAAAGCCCAACAGCATGGAAGATTAGGCATCTTGGAAAAATAAAGACGAAGAGTGTGTCAGACTACAAGTAAACCTACCAATGCAGCAGTCAAACAACCTGTCTGTGTGACTGATGTTCTCCAATATGAGAAGGAGGATAAAATAACCTTTAATAAAAACACAGTTCACCACAGAAAGTCTAACAGATGACTTGACCAGGAACATATAGCGTGTCAGCCTGGTAGAGCTGACAGTGCAGTAATCAGACTCAGGGTTCATGGTGACCGTAAAAGTTTGACTCAGCATCAGACTGAAAGTCGTTCCCCTGACAACCCGTCAACAAACAACAACGAGGGGCCAAGAATCTGTTGGGGTTTCCTGCCTTGATCCCAATGCTCCGTCCTACCCCTCCATCTGTTTATCCTTCCCTCCCTCCATTAATCCCACCATCTCTTTCTGCTTTCATTCTGCTTGAGGATTAAACGACAACTTTAGTTATAGATTAGCAATCACTTGCTCAAGACTTTATCTGTGAAAATGTAAAATAAGATAACTCAGCTTGTGGCATTATTATTATCACTTCATGCTTCCCTCCGTCCTTAACGGACACACGAGACTAAGGGAGTTTTGACGTGCTTGTTCCATCTCTCCATCCGGCTGTACATCCATGAAGCTTCCGTTCCGCCTCCCATCCTTCTGCTTTTCTACTCTTTCACCTACAACTAAGTCTGTGATACATATCAGCTGCACACAAGCTCCCAATAAGGTTGACTGAGGTTGCTCACAAGTTCATGATGTTGGAGAAAGTGGTTGAAAAGGCCGCTTGGTACCTGAAGGGTTACAGCACCTGCCACAGTCGCAACTGTTGCTGGTTTGATTCCAGCAGTCGACCTTTATTGCATGTCTCACCCCTTTCTCTTCTTATTCCCTTTCTGTCTCTTTACTGTCCCTGTCCAATAATGGCAAACAATGGCAGCTCCTTCCATTTCTTCCATTTCAGGTGCAAGGCTCTAAATCCCCATCTGCTGTAACTGTCTCATTAAGTGGTAGCACTGTTTACTGCCAGGCAGGGCTATGTTGACAAAAAGCATGCACAGTCACCAAAAAAAAAATCACTCAATAAATGAAGGGTAAAAAATTCACACTGAAATGTAACCCCAGCAGCACAAGCAGGGCAAGAATCTATGACGAGAAGCAATGGGTTCATA
Source organism: Pagrus major (assembly GCF_040436345.1). NCBI lineage: Eukaryota > Metazoa > Chordata > Actinopteri > Spariformes > Sparidae > Pagrus > Pagrus major. The sequence goes on along the minus strand of NC_133232.1, from coordinate 34,186,680 downwards.
AAAAGCTGCACGCACAGCATGACACTGTTAGATTCATTATCTTAAAGACAAATAAGGGTTGAAGAGCAGCGATTTTCCCTAGTAAGACTTATTCCTCTCCTTTTCATCTAAACTATAATATCCACTCACAAATGTCAACCTTTTGCCCGTTCCAGACAATAAATACAGTATATTGGAAAAAGAGGTCAGACTGTAGCAATAACTCGAATAAATCAAAAATGAGTATTAATGCGATAACAATGCCCTCCTCTCCTTCCAGATACCCCTCTGGACTGTGAGGTGTCAGTGTGGTCTCCTTGGGGCTTGTGCAAAGGCAAGTGTGGAGACTCAGGCGTGCAGCACCGCACACGCTACATCCTAATGCACCCAGCCAACAATGGAGCAGTCTGCCCCCTGCTGGAGGAAGAGAGGAAGTGCTTCCCGGACAACTGTTTATGACTAAGCCAGGAACGGAGGGAGAAGAAAGAGAGGAAGGAGAAGAGAGAGAAGAAAGAGAGGAAAGCCAGGAAAGGGAGGAAAGGACGTAGACGGAGAAACAACAGCAAAAGGTCCGCGGTGTTTTCTCACGAGGCATAAATATGATGAACTCCCTTCCTTTCTCCCTGGTCGTGCTCTCTTTCTGTGGAAATGTACTGATTGATTGACTGACTTTTAAATTTGGAGAATCACACAACAAAAAAAGTCTCATCCTCAAGTCACACTGATAGATCTGACAGTACTACTGAGGTGTAGTTTGGCAAAATAGCTATTAGACACCAATTTGGTTTTGGCAGATTATCAAAATTGTCTGGGGGAGAGAACAATGCTGCTTTAAACACGGCCATTAACCGAACACATTCTCACATTATAATTGGGTTTTGAATTGACATTTCTAGCGATCACAGACATTTTTTTCCCCACGGTGGATTAGAAGTCCCAGCAGCTTTCATTTAGTGGATTTGGAAATAAATGCATATAAATTATACTTAAGATCTCAAATCCCAACATAATATCAGCTCGGGCACAGAGGAAAACAAGATGCCTCAATATTTTTCCACTGGCAGAAGAAGTGATAAATGTGAGTCAGACAGAGAAATAGATGTTCGGTCCTCTAAACTACGCCAAATTCAAAACATGTTTACAGAGACATCACGGTTGTTTTCCTGAAGACAAAGAATATATTTATTGACAGGATTTTAACCTGTAGTGTACAGTATATCAAATCTGAAAGTAATTTGTATTCCTTTGTGTAATTGAGATATTAGTTCAATACAGAAAAAACTGTTTTTGTAAAAAACACTAAAAATGTACAAAAAAATGTTTGTTGTCTGTTTGTTCAATAAAGTGTAAATATATCTTGAGATGTGGCCTCGTTTATCACACAGAGAGGACATTACGTCTTCATACTTCAACTTCATAACACGTAATCACAATAACAATTCTGAGTAAAATTGTTTCCCTTTATATGGATTTTAAACCTTCTGTAGTGCCTCCGCTCAGTGCAATGTTTGACCTTTAAATCTGAACCACACATTTGGGCTTACTTACATTCGGGCTCCCAAGGTAATATTACTAACACTGGGGCTGCTGGATCAAATTGAGTGTAGAGAGTAATGCTTTAAACTGGATGACCTGGGTTCAAGCCCCCGTGTTGGCTATGAATCGCCCTGATGAAGTGTTGGTCATAAAATGGATGAATGAATAAAACAGTTCCCCAAATGTTGATTTAGATTATGAGGCCTGAAATCTCACAGAGCTCACTTCACGCTGTGACGTCCAGTGCAGCACATCACAGTATGAGGCAGGAGCTCCATTTAACAGGCAAAACAGACACCAGTTACACGAAAAGTGACCTCTTTTTTTTCAGAGGAGATTTCTGGGCAGGATGAAGACAACACAGTTACAAACAGATTCTTCTCTAGTGAACGATATTTGTGTAAATATGTAAAACAGATAAAGTCCCTTGTGAACCCTCCTTTCCCACCAAGCAACATAGAAACTATACTGCAGATTGAACAGCAATAAGACCTAAACATCTGGTGCATGAGCGCTCCTTCTGTTTTGAATGACAAGAGAAAGGAAAAGTACGGAGGCAGAAAATCAGGAGAAACAGGAGAGGAGCAGATGCAGTATCTGGTTTTTCATAACAGTAGTTTCATAAGCTAAGTCTAAGAGAGGGCAGCACAACTGATCCAAATATTATCGAAATCTCAAGTCGCAATTTATGTGACACAACAGTATCATAATGAAGAACTGCAGTGCTGCTACAGCCCTGGCCTACACATCTCATTCTCCAGATGTAAGAAAACAATTTTGTTTGTTACAAACCCCAACAAATTTCACATCATCCTGATATTAGTAGTTTTTCATGCAAAAATGATCTTATCCACTAATAGTGAATTATATTGCAACTGGTTTTTTTTTTTGCCGTATCCTGCAGCCCTAGTCTGAGAGAGGTAGGAGTAAAGTGTACGCCCAGTATACAGTAGTATACAGGGGTATGGACCCCCCTTTCTCAGAAAAACAGAGAGTTGTCCCTCTCAATAGCCTACAGTATATAATTGTAAACATGTCATTTTAAATAATATAATAATCTGCACTGAAAACAATTGTGCTACTTATAGGCACAAAACCATATGTTTTTAAGTCCCCCCTTCATATGCCTCACAGTGGTTTGGTCCACTGCCAACCAACCCGCACTTGCACGCACATTAGCGCTAGGTATGAGTGTATGGAGCAGTTTTTGGGAGTGTGGTGGTGGCTGACCTCCAGTAAGTAGCTACTTCACAAAAGTTAACCTAAAACAAAGGATCAGTCTGACATTGTTATTTACTTTTACCACATTTACAGTTATGACTAGACTGTATTTTGTTCAGTCCATTTTCTCACAGTTAAATCTTGTGCATCAATGCAGCAGGCGTAGTTTTACTTCGCAAAACTTTTAACATGCTGGTGCTCAGGATACATGATACATTACTTCGACCTCCTGTAATAATGTTTATAATATATAAACTAACATGGCGAGGAGATACAGAATGCACTGACTGAGTAAATGGAAGCACTATGTGATTCACGGTAAACTGCAGATTATTGGTATTGTTACAAGTTGTGTTTTAGAAAAACTACAAAGAGAAAAATATAACTCATGTTTTTAAATCGAATCTTCAGGTACATTAAACATGTTGATTTATTATTCACACTTTCTGTAAAACTACTGAAGTGTGGGAGAAGAAGGAAATCTGATTCTTTGCTTACTTTGAGGCGTAACAACTTCTGCAGATGCTAAATATGAGAAGGGTTTATTCTGTGTGTGGGGGTCCGCTTTATAAGTGACCTCATCTTGGGTAAGCATATGGCAACTATTGTATGTAATGGTTTGGATTGCAATTTCCTCTCAATTTCCAAAGAGACCTGGACTCTCTTGCATACTGTAGTAGCACTGTGACACTCGTAATCCTCCCTGCTTAACAGTTTAAAAGGTGAACACTATATTTTAAAATGACTAATAAATCCCAGAGAAATAAGAAATAAGTCTCTACGCCAGATGAGAAGTGCATTTGTGATCACTAACCATCAATCATCATGCTACAGTACAGCGTGCGCATACATATTCTCACCCTAGAGTACCCTAGAGGGACAAAGAAGGCAGATAAACACCTTTTTGAATATGTTACTCGCTCATCTTGCATCTTGTGGATAGCTAGGGATGTCTCCCTGAGGGCTCAGCTCAGCATCTATCACTTTCAATTTAGTGTGGTAAATGCAGAGCTGGCACTTTGGCCCTATAGTGGAGAAAAGTCTACTTCAGTATTCACAGGGACATGTTTAATAACAAGTCCCTAAGTGCTTACATTATTATACTAATTGGTAGATTTTTCTACATAATTACCGTTGAGATATATACATGCGTAGTTTCAAAGGTCATGGTGCGACTCGTGCTTCCATGTTGGTGCATTATGAGCCCACTGGTGGCTCTGGTCTTAGCAGCCTTGCGATTGGCTCCCAGGTTAACCAGTCACAACACAACCAGAATGTCTCGTCACACAAAGCAGCACCTGTGAGTTTCCCACACTCTCAAAAGTCTCCCTTATAGCCTTCCACTTTAAATATATGCTTCAGGACATTGGTGTTTGGCCATAGCCGATGAAAAACACCTCAATCTTGAAAAGTCAACTGGAAGTACTGGCCAAGCATTTGGTCACTGCTGAGTGTATTGTAACTGAATCACTCATAGTTAACTGAGAATGGGTTTGCGAGGCGTTGGCTTTCTCCTCCAGTGTTACCTGATGTTGGCAGCAGCCATGTATTTTGAGCTCGGAGAGCAGGAGGAAAAATGCATCATTGAGGAGATTCCTGAAGACACTCTGGTCACTGGTGAGTCCTGGAGAGAGAATATTCCTCCTGAGTGTCATTTACAAGCTCAACAGAGGTAATGAATGTGGAATTAGATTCCTGAAACTGTACTGTGAATCGCCACGTGATTGCTGAATCACACAGTAATGGACTTCCATGATAGTGTTTTTTATTTCAGTGAGTGCAAAAGCCATTTATGACTTCCAAACTGCCCATTTAGTGGCATATTCATGAAAAATGATTTGTTCTGTGCTTCAACAACAAATACCCGGAAAATGTAAAGAGTATTCCACTCACTGTGCTCACAAGTACTAAATATTTCCCACAATTAATCCTACAATGAGAGACGGGGAGAAGTAAGAGTCTTGTACCTGGGTTGAACTTGATTACCATAACATGTCAGGGAATGTACTATATATATATACAATCAATGACCAAGACGACAACTGTGTGTGTGTGTGTGTGTGTGGATTTAATTTCCTGCCTCACTTGACAAACAAACAAAATATGTTTTATGTATGCCCTATGATACATTAGCAAACACAGAACACAGTCCTAGTGCTTTGTGTTTTGCAAATATAAAATATACCTATCGATATAAAATAAATATCCAACATACAGTACTTCTGATGCATCATGCTTGAGAACATCTTTCAAGTACAATTTGAATTATATCCTACAAAGACATAAAATGTCACGTGACTTTTGGCATAAAAACTTTCTGCCATGCTTCTGAGATCAGGATTTTCTCAAAAATGTCCTGAACAATTTCTCCCCACAACAGCAGGTGGTGCTATGAGCCATTTTATTTATTATCTAATGTTTAATAAGTGTATTTTGGATTTGCAAAACAAAGTGCTTCATTTTTTTAATGGTGGTTCGTATTTGCAAACCTTACTGTGTTTGTTTTTGCAAACATATGTGTGATTGTGTTATGTGAATGGACTGTGTCTTACCTTCAGGTTATTTCTTGTTGGAGCCTTGGGATTTGAAGAAGGCCACCCGCTCCCCTCACCTCGGCGTCACTGTGACAGTCAGAGACCCAAATCATGAGGTACTGTACTCAAAGGCAGCATATCACTAAGCCAGGGCCAACAAATATGTGTATCATGATACACTAAAACATGGGCTGGTTGGTTGGCATTTTTGAAAGCAAAACAAACCAACAGAAATAAAACCATACGTCAATTTTGTTGACCAATAGCTGAAGAAATGTTGTCCTAACAGTGTCTTTCTCGCTCTCTAGATTCAGATGTCCAAACGCTATGGTAAATTCAGCAAATTCACCTTCACAGCTCACGCCTCTGGTCAGCACTACTTCTGCTTCCAAACCAACTCCACAAGGTTTTCTGTCTTTGCTGGAGAGAGGCTGGTGAGACCTATGGACACGTGGGGAAAACTAATTTAAAATAAAAGAGGAAAAAATGCTGCAACATGCACAGAATTGCCCTAATTTGTCTCCGTTGTGTTGTACAGAAGCTACATTTGGACATTCAGATGGGAGAGCATGCGATCGGACACGACGCTGAAAAAACCAAAGACAACATGGAGACTCTGGAGAACAACCTCGGCCACCTCATAGATCAGATGAAGTACATCACCAGGCAGCAGGAGTACCAGAGGGTGAGCATTTTACTGTACTGTCTCCAAGCAAATTAATACCGTGTGAGTTGGGATGTCCATCTTATCTCCAATTAAATGGAACTAAATAGCTTGTAAGAGAGTTCGGTAACAAGAAAGTAGTTCCTTCATGAAAGTGGTCACAACAAGGTCTGTGGATTATCTTGACTAGCCAGTCATGATTTCTGGATGAGACATTGCTGATGAGTTATACAAATGTATTTTCTGGCGCTTTGAGCACCACAAGCCGAGTGCTATCCAGTTCCATTGGATTAGAGCGAAGGCATACGTCCCGTAAAACTCAGCAACTCACACCAGAGTAATCTACATGGATAAACAGCACTACAGAGAAAGGGGGAAAGCACGTGTAGCATAAATGTTTCATGTTCTTTACTTTCATTCAGGAGAAAGAGGACACGTTTCGGCAGATCAGTGAGGTGACCAACAGTAAAGTGCTGTGGTGGGCCGTGGTGCAGACCACTGTCCTGCTGTCGGTTGGTTTCTGGCAGATGAAACGACTCAAAGACTTCTTCATCGCCAAGAAGCTGGTCTGATGATGACCTCTGACCTGTCAGACAACAAGCACACTTTATGCCTCTTCACTCTTTAAAATTGAAAGGTCTCTTCTATTATTTCCAAAACAAATATGTACGGCTAAAATATTGATGAAAAGTAAGTGTTTTTTTTGCATAGGATACAGACAATCTTACCTAAACGCTTTCTAGAGTTATTTCAAGAGTTCATTGTCTTTTCTTTCTTCTCCTTCTCTTTTTTATTCTTCTACTCTGTTGTCCTTCAAACAACATTGTATTAGGCCTCAAGTTCACTGTAATCTTGTTTTGTACTGTGTTAATAGTCACTTCTGTCATAATAAATTGCTAAGTATTTCAGTCAGATTGCAACAACTGTAGGAAAATGTGCACAATGTTCATCAGGACTGAACACACAACAACTGGGGACACTGAGGGAAAATTAATAAAAGTCATTTTGAAGGAGGATTGTTTTGTGATTATTTCTCTTTTGAATTAAACAGCTTTGATGAAACTTAGCTCATGACAACAAACAAGGACTGTCCTGTCTGTGTATATAGCTACCAGGGGCGGAACTAGACTTTTATACAAGGGGTGGCCGGAGGGTGGGCAAGGCTTTATCATATTAGATAACAGGACAGTCGGCATGTAACGGGATCGTACACGGCGCCCGGGCTCTAAACACCGCCATGTTTGGTCTCCTCTGAAACTACAGACGCTACCCTCTCCACTGACACCAAGCATAGCTTAGCCTGAGCTAACCGGCTCACGTTAGCCCCCAAACTAACACGCAGACAAACTTCACAGTTGTAATTGTAACCACTAAGTAGAATTTATTCAGGGTTGTGGTAGCAGTTTACTAACGATCCAGTTTTATTAACAATTAACAATTTCTGGACTGAAGTGCATCCTCACAAGCTGGAAGTGTGAACCGTAAGAAAATATACATTACCATCACATGTAAATACAGTTCTTTATTTTTAACTCAACTTAAATCAACAGAGTAAAATATAAAATAAAACACAGAAATATGTAAATGAAAACGAGGCAGGCTGGTACAGAGCGCTGAGGAGCAGGACACGTGAACTTCACAGCAAACGCAACTAATATTGTTTCCTTACCTTTTCATGGTCATTTCGAGCTTTGCTATGAGCTCCCTCTGTTGACATGGACGCCATGTTGTCACCTGAGAGACGCTCATCCTGCTTCCCGCGTTTCACGGTCCATAACCGCGCTTCTTTCAACGACAGGTGCAGCGACCTGTCAATCAACTGGGGTGGCAACTGAGGTGTCCAATCAGGTTCCAGAGGTGGCCCCTCTAGCTCCGCCCCTGCTAGCTAGCATAGTGTAAAAAAACCACACAAAAAAACCCTGAAGTTATGTGCTAGCAACTTTTAGGAGATATAAACCTTGACTGATAGTTATAGTAGTTAGTTATATACGGTATATCATATATATTTTTATTATAGCTAGTTTACTACTTACAGACAAAGAGTAAAGTTAGCTAGCTCCGCCTGAGGTTGTGCACTCACGTACGCACTTACGTCAGACCAAAGAGCTACCTGGGGACCGTTATTTAAGTTAACTTCCCCCTCACCTGCTTCAGGTAAGTGCTGTGCTAGGTTCACTGCAAGGTGACAACATAAATCTGCATGTACTTAACTGTAAAAATAATCCTGAACTTAACTGAACTACAGAAAACATTTTAAAGCATTCAGTGAAGGAGAAAGCTGTAATGCCATTTGGCTACATCTGTTAGCGTGACTAGCTAGCGCAGTAATGAGTTAGCAAAGTGAGCTAGCTTGTTTACTTTAACACTCATCTTATCGTGCAGGTGTCCACATGTCTTTCTGGGTTTGCTGCAGCTCCTGCTTCCTTTCCCCCCGTGCTGACCGACAGCTGGCTGTCACGACCTGCGGACATGTCGTCTGTAGTGTCTGTTATCAGAAAGGTAGATACAGTTGATATAATACAACGAGCAGTGAAATCAGTCACTGTTGGGAATGTTTTAATGTATTTAAAAGCTCAGAGCCTCGTCTTCACTTCAGTTGTATATACTTGCTGCAGGCAGGTGAAAGTGTGGTTGGACAGAGACACCTGTTGGGCTTCAAGTGTTATTGCAGAGCTGATGATACAGTTTTACTTCAGGTGTACTCAAACCAGGAGCTGCTAACTAAACTTCTCCATGCCCACTCTAATGACAGACATTTTCCCCTAGAGAGAGTGAAATCTCTGATCCAGGCTTGTTCGGTCTCTGTCAGTGGGTGCTTTTTGTTATATCCACATGAAATAACACCATTCAACATTGGATATGGGACCTCTTGAAGCTCTTCTGGAAGCCCTTTGGTCCCACTTTGGGAGCCGCTGATCATATTCACCATCCAGAGCTCTATTCCTGATGGGTCTAATCTCAATAAAACTCTCCAGAGTTTGATTATACAGCATTTTGATCCACTCTGGCTTGCAGGCTTATACCCAGAGGTTACAGTTAATTAATTCTGGGTCTCGACAGAGGCACCATGAGAACCCTTTTTGTTCAGTTCCTGTATTGGATTGAGAGCCAACATGATTTCTAAAGTCTATATATAATTGCATTTTTTTTTTTTTTTTACAGGCAGCCAAGGCAAGTGTTTCATATGCAATGCCAACTGCCAAGTGTCGCCTCTCTCTGACAAAGTAAGAATCTTTCTTCTCCTTAAATTGCATCCTCGGGTGGGATAAGATCACGCTTCATAACTCATATCATTGTACCATCCTGCTGTCATTAAAGTCATGTTAGATGTCTTTGTTTCAGAGCAGCCCAGAAGTGAAGACCCTGTTCTCCGACATCGACACTGTGACAATCCAACACTTCACAGAAATTGGCAAAGTTTGGTCATTTTCTAGCTTCACATCGTAAAATACTAAAAACAGTCTTATTAACCGTTTATATCAGTTCAGCATTAACTGTGTTAAAACTCTATTATGAAGAGTTTTATATGCAGCACCTTTTTTTTAATTTTATTTATTAGTGCAGGCTTCACAAAGCTGTTTCTTTCCTTTTCTCAGGTTATAATGTTCCAGGAAAGACATCAGAAAAGACTACTGACTCACTACAAGCAAAGGGTGAGAGACATATGCTGCATGTTGCTGCAGTGTGTGTTTGTAGGTGTGTGTGTGTATGTCTTTGAAGGCTTGCTTTTTCTTCATTTGGCAGGTAATGTACGGCAATTGTGAGGTTCAGTTCTATTCCATTCCATTAAATTTCAAAACCATGTTGAAAGTATGATTAAATTAGTTTCCTGTTCTTTTTCGCTCATAAAACGACTCATAAACTTCATACAACATAAAATAGTCACACCAGCATTACAGTTTTTTCAATTACAGAGTGAGAAACTAGAAGAGGTAAATGTCAAGATGAAGCAAGAAATGCAGCACATGACAAAGTAAGTTAAAGGTTTTGAATCATTTTATCGTACGCAATTCTAAACTGCAGTTTATTAAAAGTAATTATTTTTCCCTTTAAAGGAAGCTGAATGAACGGAGCGCCTACATTGCTATGCTGGAGAACTCTCTTCAGCATCAGAGGTACATAATACATGCTGATGTTCTAATAATGGGATATTATAACATGAGCAGCTTATCTTTTAAACCCACGTCATTTTATCTAATGTCAGTCATGTGTTCCAGTTTTATTTTTCTCATAGATTCAAGACCTCTTAAAATATATTAGTATGAAAGTTACTTGATAGTTTCCCTCTGTTCACACACACTATGTCCTGAAAAATATGGTCTCTAACTATTTTCCAGAGAACATTTGGCTGAAGTTTCATTCATTCATTGTTTCACATCATTAGTCGTCATGCATCAGTGATCATGATGCTCATGAAATAAAGTTTAAAATACTAACTAAATCAGCATTGACGGAGGCAATAAAACCTGTAATAATTTGGCAATAAATGATGGTGGTGTGTGCCTCTTTGGTTTTGGCATCTTTTTTAAAAGTTATTTAAACCAGCTGGCTGTTATGCCTCACCTCTCACTAGGTGTCACTCCTGGCACATCTACTCCCAGCCTGTTACTCCCACAACCAGCACTGAATTGATTTGAAGAGTAGTAAAAATGCCAGATTTACTATTTCTTAGTTCTTAATTATAGTATTTAAGTCCAAGTTCTGGAGTAAACTTTGACAAGTATCTGACAATTAATTACAACAAATATTGAAGCCTCCAGTAAGTATTTAGGTCATATTTTACATTGTTCTACATCACCTGAAGTGTGTGAGTACTGAAGCTACATCCTTTATAAATGTTCTGTAAAATACAAACTCAAGGAAGACATACTGTAAGAAAAAAAAATCTCAGTATAATATTCTCATAAAAGGAAAATTGTCTGTCTTAAGCACACCCTGAAGGGAGTCTTATTTTATTCTCTTATTCTAGGAGTCAAACCAATAACTGTGAACTGATTAACCTCGTTTATTACTGTTCTCACTCAGTGCCAAAGTTTCCTCAGTGCCTCAGATGAGCCACAGTTCCCACACTGCACATGGACATAAGTCAGGTAACAATAATCTCATAATTTAATGTCACTATCGTAGAAATAGAAAAAAAGAAGCTATGTAAATTTGCAAAAATGTTGCCTTATTTCTTAAATTGTGATGATCAATTTAACCAAAAACTGCAATAGGTGACACCAATATAGAAAGAGATGTAAGACACAGTACTTGTTGCATAACGTCTGTCCCAAAACACTCATGTCTAAGTACGAAAATCTACAGCCAGGCAGGATGGTGTTATTTACCAAGACTTAGATCTCTTGTCCAATTAGGCCGCTGAGTGACCATAAAACTGGCTCAAGTCATCGCTCTGGGGTCGTTGCACTGAACCATGAGTTTTCATTCATGCCCCTTTATGATCACTAATGTCTCATCATCATTAATGGTAAACAGTGGTTGTAAATGTTGTGTTTCTGTCTCCTGCTTAGTGTCAGTGCTACAGATCCCATACAACTCCCCAATGACCCTCCCAAGACACTCCCCAACGACTAGTATGTGAGTATTGTCCCACCTTAGCTGTTCACTGTATCTAATAGCATGTTTGACCTTCTTCCTCACCCCGTCTCAGTCTCTGTTTCTTTTAGTCTGCCCTTCATTACCTCCCACCATAAGAGAGAGAGAGAAAGAGAGTGTAGGACGTGTTTCACAGTGCAAACAAGTTATATCCTGGGTTCAGCCCAGGTGTCTTATGTTAGCTTTAGCTCCTCTTTAGCTTTGCCCTGCCCTGCGGCTATCTACACACACACACCTGAATAAGCTAAGGGTTCAGTGAGGATTCCCTGTTGGGTTTTCGAGACACCGTTGACACAAGATTGATTGGCTGCATGAGCCTAATAGTACAAATGTTGTTTTATCCGCTGAGACTTTAGATTCTTCTACTGAGCGAAAGCAGTGTAGATGATGGAGAGAGGATATTAACCCTGTTAGCAGTCTTTCCGCCCTGCCTGCAGGGTCAATTCAGATGATTTAAAAAGTCAAGTGATGGTTTATGCAAAGGTAATTAGGAACATATGTTGATAAAGTTATTTAAAAGGAACAATACATTTTAATTATAGCTTGCTTTTTCAAAATATGTCGATTTTTGTTACTGAATTGAAGTAAAAATCTGACTTAGCTGCTAAATCAGTCACGTTTAGAGAAGCCCCAAGCTTCTCAAGGTTTACAGAAATGCATAATGTTTTCAATCAAATGCAAACAACTGTACTTATTTTCCTAGAATCTAATCAATTTTGGCTTGTTATAAAGCAGTTGAGGCATCACTGCAGTGCTCAGCCAACTGAATCCAACACCACTAACGAAGTTTACCCTCCTGTAGCACTGAAAACATGGAGCTGGATGATTGGAGTTTGTTCAGGAAGGTAAACTTCATTATTTCACCATCTGTTTCTGCGATACAATTTGTGTACTGGTAATTTAAGACGTCAGTACATGGAGGATGACAATATTGAGTAACAAGCAGATAAAAAGTGATTTGTGATGTTTCTCTGTCTTTCAGCCTAAGACTGTCCCCAGACTGTCATTAATCAGTCCTCCACAGGATGGACGGATGGGTATGTGCTGTGCTCTGCCTGTCATGAAACCTGTTTTTGGTCATTATAGGAATATCTGTTGTCAAATTTTGCTCATGACTTTGGATCTGCTTTGGCGATCTCCCTGCGTAACTCTGTTTCATTACATCAGCGCATTGAGCATTATACCAGTTACTTCAGGGTAGGTGGTTTGACACCCCTCATGGCAGTAAACATGTGTACATGGTATGCTACCTAGGATTTAACACAATTAGTTTCATGTTGACACGGACATAATAGCAAGATAATCTTTACCAACCTACTGTGGGGTGTATGGACTCCACGCATCAGCACCCACTGTGATTAAACCAACAGAGATGTTGGCAGCTGTTATGTTTAGGATGACACCTACTGGGCTCCTTCTCTTTGATTATATAATTTAGTCTCTTAAAGGATTTGATCTCCATTGTTGCAGATAAATCAGATGATAGCATTCAAGTACTATCAAGATTGTGTAAATGCATGTGTCAATGTTTGGTTGGATGCAAACGTAAATATTGTATTGAAGGAAATCATAATATTTAACCAGCGGCAGATTTATTGTGCTTATTAAAGTGCTCAACTGACAGCTTTATTTATTGTTATTGCGAGATAAGGATGGCATGTGTCATTAATTATGGAGCTCTCTGCTGCAGAGGGTTGTGTACATGCTGTAGGTGTTTTGCAATGTTGGGTAGCAACGTCTAAGTTGAGATACGCTGGAGGATGACTCACCCATTTATCTTGTCTTCCTGGATGATTTTCCAAATGAGATATGCAGCAAGCTCATGTGATGGAAGAAGAGACACATAAACCCAACCAGTAATATTTTGTGTGTGTGTTTTTTAATCATTACGAGCCATTATGTCTGTTTGACCTTGCTATGGATAAACATGGATCTCTCTGGTGTGATGTTTAGGTACCGTCTCTCACAGATCGTCCAGTCAGAACACGCTGTCCAACCATTCAGCTCGCTCAGCCACAGTCAGGCAAGTAATTTTATTCATTCAAGTCGTCATAACACAATCAAAATAATGCTGATTGATTATTTTACATGTTCTAACTTAAGTTATTTCAACTCCACTATAAGCAACTTGTTTGACCAATTGTGAGAATTGTATAAAATAATTTAAAGTCTGGTGATATTCTGTATGTTTCTTATTGTTAACAAATCCCATTAAAAATACCAAAACCAACAATGAATTGATCCAACTTAATGTTTGTGCAGCTGAATCCTCCATTTTTGTCCTAAAACCACATTAGTGAGGCACACTGTTGTGAAATGTTCCTTTATTATCATGAACCACTCATAGTCCCCAACAAATACAATATTTACTCCTGTTTGAGTGACAGTAACTTGTTCAAGGACGTATAGGTCTTTTAGTAACCAATTAAAACAATGGATGATTAATACTTTTAATTCACTACTGGTTTTAATGTTCTTAACAACTGTCTGTCTTTTTCCAGTCTTTGACCCGCATGCTCTGTGTTCATTTGCTTTGTTCCCTGTTTTGTTCTGCTTCTTTGTTTTTCATTTTGCTTTGTTATATTATTTAAGAAGCCCTTTTAAGACCTTCGCCAGGGGACTACAGATGAAAAATAGCCCTTTAGCATAATTCTGGCATTTTGACTCATGTATAACCATGCGTTTTATTACTTTGCACTGTCCCTTCTTAAATCCAAACTAGGGATGCAAATTTTAAGCAATTTCTTTAATCAATAGCTGGCTGCCTTAACGATCGACTATCAGTTAGTTATTAATAATATATGAAGTATTTTGGAGGTTTTTTCCATTAGAAAACTGTTTGTTGGCCTCATAAAGGAGTTAAAAGAACAAATAATACAACTAAAGTACTTGAATAATAAATGAAATAACACAAAATAATGACTTTAATAGCGGAGCTATCGTCTGTTGCTATAGAACAACTGCCCAACAAAATCCAACCCACACTGAGGCTACTAAATGGCTAAAATGTAATAATATCAGCTTGTATGGAAGGTCTTTTTGCATTTTTAAAATACTTGTCTGTTAATTAAATGCAATTTCACATACCAGTATTTTGTTTAATTTTGATATATTTGATAAGCAAGTATACTTTTTCAAAAAAATACTTTATGATGTATTGTGCCCATCTCAGATTGTTGGTTAATACATTTTTAATCGATCAAAGATTAATCATTAACATCCCTTATCCAAACTAAGGAAATAACTTTGAAAAAAACTATCATTTTAAAGATGGGGAAGGTTGGATAGAATAAAGAGACGGAGTAACACACTCTTGGTTTTGGTCATTTCATGGCATTTGTTGTCAATAACCAAAGAATGTAAAGGGAAATCTGTTGATCATGTTGCTTGCAGTGTGAAAATGGGAAAGCAGTTGGCATTTCAAAAATGTAATAAGATACGCCAGTAGTGTGAGTGAACTCTCCTCCCCTGTCCTCTCCCAGTCGTTTTCAGGGCTCACCACTGACTCCAGATATTTCGTACGGCCAGCGCTCTGCGTCTCCCATCTTCAAACTTCCCTCCTCCTTCAGACACTCCATGTCCTCCCTGTTCTGCCCTCCTCCTTAACAAACACAAGTCATGAAGCCTTCAGAGGAAATACACCTGGCCGCTGACATGTAGATAGAGGTATTTGTACCTTTTACGACCTAGTTCGTGTGTTGTGTTGTGAAGTTTAAATCCGGGATGTATCGCACTGTTCATTGATGACAAAACTCAGATTCTGTGTTGTTGAATTACACGTTTTTTTTTTCTCACAATCAATTAAACTAATGAAAATAAATGAAATATGATCTCCAGCCTGGTCTTTCCCGTAAATATTTTGATCATCCTTACATAATGCTGTATTTATCCAGATGAAATCCTATTAACATTTTCCACATTTCTGTGTGATTATACGTGGTCACAGGTCATGTTATCCAGTACAGTGTGAGTTGTTTAGCCGTGTTGTTTTGAAAGTAAATTACTTTCACTAATCCAGCAGAGAGACTTACAGGCCTCCACCTACAGAGCCTTACAAGCCTTTTGCCGAGGGCACAACTTGACGTGACGCTCGCTCTCCTGCTCCAGCACCTGCTCAATTTACAAAGATAAACTAGGATTATGTTCACCAAAAAATAGGTCCATTTGCTGGAGACTACAAGACTAGACTTCAGGCTTGACAGGAAAACGCTGCAGTAACATCAGGAACACCTTCAGGCGGCTATACAGTTAACGACCCTCACACAATAGCTTCCGCACTCCTGGCCTGCTGCGCGTAACTTCAGTAACATGACTCGTAATTCCACCTTCAAATCTTGTTACAAAACAGCTGCAAGTGAAGGCAAAGCAAAGTGTATCCAAATGGAAACATGATATCACCTGAACTGGAGGAAGAAGCTGATGCGGTGAAGCGGGCGGCAAGGACGGCCAGATGTGTTCAGACAGGTCGGTCCTCTCTTTGTCGACCTGCGTTCTTGCCTCTATTGTCCCTGGCTGTCAGGGTGGTGAATAGTGTCTATTGAAGAGGGTTCAGGTGTGACTGTGTGTGTGTGTTCTGGGCTTGTGCACGCTATATTCAGGTTGTGTGTGTGTGTGTGTGAAGTTAAAGGGTATTGTACAGAGTCAGTAGGCCTGATCCTCCTCTGCGCTCCGGTGGGATTTGAAGTCGTTTCCTGTTTTTTAAGGTCCACTTAGAGAGAAATGGCTCCCTGGGGCAGACTAAGCTGTCATGGTGTCAGACACTGACAGGGAGACGACTAAATCAGAATAATCTCTCCCTTATGCACACACACACACACTCTTTCACACACACACACACACACACAGGGCCATCCCTTGTCCCATACCGCTCACAATTGCAGTAATATTCCACTAAAGTCACACAATCCTTTTTCTCACGCACTAACACATCTCCTTCTCCCTCTTCATCTGTCTACCTCTCTTACTTTCTCCTCTACACACACACACACACACACACTCACACACACCTCTGCATGGCTCCAGGCTGTACAAATGAGCCCTGCCACTTCAGAGAGCTAAAGAAAACTATTCTGATGTCAGTGGTAATTATTCAGCAGCATGTTCCCACAACTTGTCCACCCCTCCTTCTCTTTCTCTCTCTCCATCTCCATCTTTCTATGTGTGTGTGAGTGTGTGTGTGTGTGTGTGTGTGTGTGTGTGTGTGTGTGTGTGTGTGTGTGTGTGTGAAAGAGAAGCTTCTCTCTTAATCTGATCCAGATTTCACACTTTGTCACTCAGTATTTCAGTCTCGTACCTTTGGTGCTGTAAGTGTAATCCCCTCTAGGCAAGACACGACATGAACTAAATGATTTCACACTGGAGCTATTTGTCTTTCTGAGGTGCACGGAGAGCGTTCCTGTGTAGCCCTGCAGTGTAAAATCTGTGATCCTGTCACCTTTACTGTTTAACATTCAAACAGAGGGGCACTAATGAAGATGTTTTTGTTAAATATATGCACAAAAAAAGCTGAGTTTATCAGTTTAACTTCAAGAGCGCCACATTCAACTAAAGTTAACTACTTTACAACAGTGAGCTCTTGTTATTGTTTCTTCCTGCTTCTATAAACCATGTGTAGCTCATGTAGATCATTTCTAATTAATAGTCAACACCTTCAAAATTAATGGTTTATTGCAAGATAAATCTGAGGGATCATCACTCTTTGTGTAGCCTGGCTATCAGGGCTCACGAATGAAATGAGGATAACGCCTGCACACTTGCTCCATATAAATCATTTTAATGTCCTTACATGGAGCATCCTGGCTGGAAATTTCAATGTATATTCTGCTAAGTCTATTATATTATTTTTCATCAGCTTTGTGTCTCCCAATCAACACAAAACAAAAGACGTAAGCAGTGTGGGATCATGGGAATTGCTGTCGTCATTGTTAAACAACCACCATTGCTGATTAAAATCTATCTATGTGACTCAGGCAGAAATGTACGAGGTATTATTTTGTATTACGTTACATTTAGTCATGTTCACTGACTTCCCTCCTCACTCTCTGACTCTCCTGGAAGAGAGACAGATGATCAAATGAAATGCAACGTTAAGTTGAATAAAATTTTTAATACTCTGGGTTTGAACATTGTTGGAAGTGTTGGAAGTATAAGTACACAACTCATCAAAATATATCACACAGGTCGAGTCGTTTTTAGTGCAGAAATGTTACATTACATACTGTCTATTTAAATAAATTGTTTCTGATTAGTGTTTTTAATATCAGTTTAATTTTTTATATGTGATGTTACTTTAATTTTCCATACCATGATATATTGTATATTATGTCACAAAAATGTCTTTGTTTATATGTTGATATTCTTTCCAGTCAGATCCTTCTGCTGATGGTTGAGGGACATAACTTATAGAAAATACTGAACTAAACTGCCCTGACTTGATATCACATCGACCGGCCTGTAGGTGGCACTGTAGTCTATCTCAGCCTGTCTATATATCATGATAGCTCCAGTATACATTCCTCTGCTGTTTGGACCACAGCTGCCTCTGATAGGGATCGACAGGATGAGGAAGGAGCGCTGAGGAGGTTACACACACACACACACACACACACACACACACAAATGTCTATTCACATCTGCAGCTTTTGAAGAGGGTGAAAAGGACGACATCGAGGAATTGTTGGACACACTCGGGCAATTTTGTTGCGTTTTAGCAGAAGAGAGCTGAAGGAGCAGTTTATGAGTCAAAGAGGAACAGGTGAGGATGGGTGACCTGGACCACTCCTAGACTCAACACACACACACACACACACACACACAAACAGGCACCCCACATGTGAAGGCAGGCAGGCTGATGCCTTTGAAGGGGCCCGGCCTCCTCCAACTGTCCCATGCATGCTTGAGTGATGTCAGCGCGACTGTGGAAAGATTCCTTTCCTGTCACACACACACACACACACACACACACCAACAACTTCCTTATCACACACAATCTCTTTTCACACAAACACACACCAACTCGCCTTGCCTTTTTTAAACTTTCTCAAACAAATCCACACACACACACACACGCTTGCATAACACACACGCACAGACTCTGACTTTCTTCCTCTCTTTTTCTCTTTTACACACACACACACACACACACACACACACACACACAGCGACACACACTTGGCAGGATGTGCGGGGAGAAAAAGGGGGCCGAAAGACAACACCGAGATTAGGAGGCTTTTGTCACGGCTCTGTGGCAGACTTTAAAGGCCTTGGCTCCCTTCCCCTCTGCCAGATTTCTTTCTTTTCTCACCCTGTCTGTCCACATCCCTCTCTTTTCACGGGGGGAAGGTAAACATTTGGTACAGAGAGACGGAGGAAGGGTGGAAGGGAGGGATGGGTGGAAGAAGGATGTAAGCCGCCTGTTGCCCCCTTTTAGCCTCCTTTTTGTGTTTCTGTTTTCCTAGTGTTAAAGGCGGCTTTGTGGCTGTGTGGAGGATGAGCGGAGAGAGGGAGAGGTATGCAAACAGATCAGCGCTTCAATGCCAGCCAGGTGTCTGTGTTGTTTCCCATCTGGGTGTATGCGAGTGTGTGTGTTGCATATGCACTTTCCATCTCTTTTCCCAGGTGAGTGTGTGCATGTATAGCTGTCTCTCTGGTTTCTATGAGTGGATGTGTGTTATGTTTTCTCCCAGGTGCATGTCTGTGTGTGAGCCCTTCATGGTCACTGACTCCATTCACCTGAGCCGTCCTTTCACGGTGAAAAGGCAGTTGCCGGTAAAAAAGCTCTTTGGACAGCTTCTCTTCATCACCAACCGCAGCTGCTGTTGACTCAAGCGCCCAGGAATCTCCTCCATGGGTTCACACCCTTTTCAACCAGCCAACCGCACGCCAGAACCCACTCTGAGAGCGAGCACAAGGTCCTGCAAGACCTCGAGGTCTGAAGGACAAAACATTTGCTCTGGCAATGGACGAGATTTAGTCAAAATGCAGCCAACTTATCGGCCATAGGAAGCAGGAGGGCTACAACAGAGAATAATTGTGATGGCTTATTTGCTTAAAAAAAAAAATTTGTGGTGAAGGTATGCTTACTGGTTGGAGCAGCGAGAGAATAATGCATCGCTCAGAGAAAACTGGACTTGCATAACTTAAATTTGTGGCCTCTTGTCACATCACATTATTTTTGGTTATTGTGGTTTAAATATTTGTGTCTCTCTGTTGCAGACAACCGCAGAGAAATGTTTCTGTTTGTTATATGACATTAGTGATGTTGACTGAAGGTTCTTGTCAACGGAAAACAAAACAAAAACACTGACTTCAACAAGACGAAGGGCTCATCCTTCATCTCAGCAGCTCAGGAATGTCTTGACACACTGTGGTTCACACTGAAGCACAGCTTTCCTTTTTAGAAACTCTTATCAGGAACTTTTTTCCATTTAAGTTGAGGCGTCCCCGCCGAACAACAACAATCAAGTTCATGTTCAAAGGACTACACAACATCACTGTTGACAGCGGGAGGAGAGATTTCTGTAGATTCACACTTGTCTTCTAAATCAACAGCAGCTCACTGGAGGTCGATCAGAAGTGCTTATCAGATTACAAAATATGAGGGCGACATGTTCCATCCAGATTAAAGATGCAATATGTAACATTTATTCATTACAGAGTCCAGAAACACTTGACAGTTGCTGTACTTTTTGTTGTTACATTATCCCAAATGTGTACCAACCAAGGTAATGTCTGTGTTACGTCACAGAGTGAGGAAGGAGCATGTCTGAATGTTACATGAATAAAACTTTAGCACATCATCTCTTCAGATAGATTTTAATCAGCAATAGTGGTTGTTCAACAATGAAGACAACATTTTCCATGACCCCACGTCACGTTTGTCTTTTGCTTTCACTGAGCGACCTCTTGAAAGGACAAAGAAAACAGAATTAAAGGACACGCCTTTGGAAAAAACACACAGTGGACTTTGAGATAATGAAGCTCGCAGTGTTCGTATTGGTCGCCAGTGTTTGTGTTGTTGTTTCCAATTTATTTAAATGGTCACTTGATACCTCAAATATCTGCAGGATTGTTTTTACAGGATAATCTCCGCTCTTTGGTGCAAAAGGTTTCTTTGCTTGATACTCTATATGTTTATTGTGAAACCTTTACTGTATGTTGACTTCCTGACCTGACCTCTCTCGGAAAAGCTTATAATCTTAATGACACTTTCACCTGCTTGAACAAAGGTTAATAAAAACACACAGAGGATACTTTGTGTTAAAATGAGTTAACTTATATTCTCTGGTGGTGGAGGTCAGTCTGTTAAAGATAGCTTTTCACGACTACAAAGAAAAAAAATAAAACAAATCTTGAGAACGTCCTAATTTTAACATATGCTGCTTTAACCAAATGACAAATTAAAGCAGAGACAGATGGGACAGAAGGTGTCGTGCCTCCCTGATGTTTCCTCCTCCCTTCCTGCTCTTCACACTCCTCACTGATCTCTTCTCCATTTTCTCATCTCCTCTCTTCATCACAGAGCAGCAGTGAGCTCAACACATCTGTCAGCAGCTCAGCCCTGTGTCATCCTCCTCCTCCCTGCGCCTCTTCATCTTTTCCTCCCCTGTCTGTCCTCCCCATCGTCCTCCCCCCCCCGGCTCTTCAAGTCAATCAAATTCACAGGAGGCGACCAGGAACACAAAAAAGCAGGAAAAGGCTAATCTGTGAGATAAGACAAGAATGAGAGTTGAATGTCAAGGATGAGAACAACCCTGGAAAAGTCACATATTCTCCTCGCACAGTATCTTCAGGCTTCGAGTGTTTTTGTTATCTCACACTTACAGAAAAAGTAAAATGTTTCACAGCTTTAAATATCACACCTCGGCTATTAATGTGAAGCTTATCGGACGCAAAGAAATCCATGGGATCCAGGATTAGTAAATCCCTGGGTTAGGTCATAAAGTCATGAGTAACTGTTGACTTTGCAAACATGTCAGAACCGCAGATTCCTGTACGATGATTTGACTCTTTGTATATTTTCATTGTATTTTTTTTCCATTCCCCCAGTCCCTCCAGCCCGTCCTCAACCTTCAACCTTCAAATCCTGAAAGCTATGATGCTATTTTGGTTAAAATATACAGTGTATGAGGGTAAAACTTATACTGTGAATATGGGCCACTTGATACGTGATTTTCTCTCATAAACCCTCCAGGACGTCAGATATTTTCCTTAGGAGTTGGTGGAAACAAGCTGAAAGGAAAGTGAATATCTGAGCAGAAAACACGACTCCAGATTAACGCTAATGTTGCCCTGTGACTGCTGAATGTGTAAACAGGTTGCTTTCTGTACATGTTAAAGCCATATCGTTCTTTATCGCGTAATATTAAACCTGCAGGACTTTAATCTCCCTCTTCTGGCAGTGAGTGATATCAGTCTTTGCAGGTTGATGTAAAAACACGTCACTAAAGTAAACTGAAGCACTCAGGTGATCGTGACATTAACATGTTGACGGGTGTGTGATCCCATCACAAGGTGGCCTCCAGTTAAAACTGATTTAATTCTGTGGTATGTCCAAGGCTAGGTCTATATTAACCAATAAATCATCTATGAAATGTAATTTTAGGTCTTTTTCCGTGTCTGTTTGCTCTCTGTCACCTCACAGAAAGAGATTCCAGTCCAGTCCAGTCCATCACTGCACCATGGGGACTGTCTTCAAGCGAACGTCCTCCTCTAAATAGTTGTAGCCCTTCAATTGTGAGAGCCGCGAGCCGGTGTTTCATCCGTCAACATGTCCGTCTGGAGAGATGACAGATGGACGTGTGGTCCGTGCAGATGGAGGGTGTGAAGGCCCAGCATCCCTCCCTCTCTGACTCATTTAGGAGAGGAAGATGGTGAAAGAAAATGCTGTTGAAAGGACGGGGCAACTGCACAGGGGCGGAGGTGGCAACAGGGCAGGACATGGCAACACAATAAGATAATAATAAATGACTTAAAACAGAACTACGCACGTTTTCTTTCTGTTCTTAGCAACGTGTTTCGTTGCCACAGCACAGGACGTGCTAACCTTTGACTCAGCTCTCTGACTTTCCAACAAAAACAGTCATACATAGATTTAACTTTTTTATTGGCACCAATAACATGATTACAATGGGAGAAACCTAAATGACAATAGACTGTACAAGATTGTCGATACAAAGATTATCGATAAAATTTCGTATACTCCGTCAGCACGTATAAATACAGTATCTTACAATGACATGAACATGGTATTTGCTACATAGCTTACATTACTATTAGAACACAAAATCCACTCATGCAGTATAATGCCCAATTATATGAAAAAAACCAACATGTTTAAAAGAAAATAAATTAGAAACACATGTTCTTTTTTTAAATCTTTGAGCTTTTTACGATGTTGTTTGGGCCAATATGTTGCTCGAGCTACTGACTGGTCCAAAGCATCCTCCCTAAGTGATCGAACAGATCCTATAATCTCAACACTAATGTCATTCCATGTACATGCTAGTGGTTAAGTGCACATATACACAGTCTGTTTATTGGCAGTCCTTAAGCTTTGACACAAAAAAAATGAGATAAACATGTGAAATGAAAGAAGGCAACTTATCTGATGATGGTTTTCACAGAAAAAATAAAGCATCGATTGAGAAAAATGTTCCTGTTTGGAAACTTTTCCACCCTGCGAGCATCGGAAGAAACAGTTTTAAATAAAAGAAACACACTGCAGCTGTTCAGGGCGACTCTGTCAACAGATGTTTCCAAACACTAAAGATGGGAGGACAAGAAGAATGTGTGAACAGGGGAGATGATAATGAAATGTTTCAAGGCCTATTTTCAGTTACAGCTGAAGGAAAATAAACATGTGTCTCTAA
The DNA here is from genome assembly GCF_040436345.1 of Pagrus major. Taxonomy (NCBI): domain Eukaryota; kingdom Metazoa; phylum Chordata; class Actinopteri; order Spariformes; family Sparidae; genus Pagrus; species Pagrus major. The sequence goes on along the minus strand of NC_133232.1, from coordinate 34,163,278 downwards.
TGACTATAAAAAAATGGCATTCATGGATATATATACATATATATATATATATATATATATATATATATATATATATATATATATATATATATATATATATATATGTATATTTGTACATTTTCCTCCTTGAGCTTAAGGTTCATGTGTAAAACTACATGCTGAAGAACGAGCACATGTGTAACTAAAGTTACCAGGTGATTTCCATATATCACTTCCTGTCACATGGTTGTTTAAATGCAGCCTTGTAAAGTTCTCACTGCTGGTTTTTGTCCTGAAGAAGATCTGCAGAGAGAAACGCTGATATACTTTAATAATTCACATAAACCTTCCAGCATTTTTTAAACATTCTTCTTACGTTCAGACATCTGTGGACAAAGTCACCCCGCTGTCTCGGCTACACACACGGCCGAGCGCGCCTTTCAGATGAAATCTAAATCTTATCTCAGCGTATCATTTTACACATTTTTTAATATAGTGGTTAGATTCATGAGCACAGGAACAACAGGAGGAACATCTGAGAGAGAGCTTAAGAAAGTCTGACTGTGCAGTCAGTGAGAGGGTCTGCTGAGGCTGGTTTCTGATGAGGTTCTGATCTGGGTGTGTACAACAGTCCAATGAGAACAGAAGAAGAAACAAGCAGTCAAACAAAGACATGAACGAACCAAGTAACAAGATGGGAATCAGAGTGACACGCTGCTGCTACGAGATCTGCAAATTATTCTGATGCTTTAGTTGCAGTTTTGAAAGGAATCTCGAGATTTGGGATTTTAGTGCTGGTGGAAAGAGATTATTTTGGTCTTGAAACCTTTTTCTTTATGATCATTTTTGTATTTTGGGAACCCTGATATGATTCTTCTGAGAAAATGCCTTAAAACAGGGTGGACAGTTATCTTTTTGTCCATTGGCCACATGACTAGTAAAAGATTTTACCAATTTAAATTCAAATGTTACCATCCACTCAATAGATATCCATTGTTTTGGTTTGTTGTGACTGGCATGTGAAGCAAATATTTATTTTTGACCCTACTGAAACCCAAATCAAACTAATTTTTGGATGTCATTATTTAAAACATCTCGTAAAGGTGCACTGTGTAGTTTTGGAAAGAAAAAAACCCAGAAAAGTAATATTTACCATATCAATAAGGCAATAATACAAGCATAGACATATTTATTTGATGGATATGGTATAAAACTGTGTTGTTCTCTGAGGAAAGTTTATTTATTCAGTCATGTTAATCAATTAATTCAGATTTTTCTTCCCCAAAACTACAAAGTGCTCCTTTAAAGTGGTCAATCAAAATATACAGAATGAAGACATGGATGCATCTCATCGCCACTTTAAAGCACTAAAAGCAGTTTATGTACTCATGTACTAGTTAGTGGGTTCTGTAGATCAATGTAGCCTTCTGCAAAATGTATGGCTCTGAAATGATAAACAAAATACTGATATCAGATTCTCTTTTAACCTGCATCCAATCATTTAACCTTACCAGCTTCCATGTTTCTGATCAGGGGATCAGAGGGCTCAGCAGGTGAGAAGATCCAAACCTTTTCCTCATTAGACAATAAAACAAGAGACACCAGATGAAAGCAGAGGCTTTGTAACAAACCATGTGTGGAGAACAGAGCACATGCAAAAACCTGTTCTTTTATACTTGAGGTCAAACTGTGAGGCGCCTTTAAGAAGAAGAGTCGAGGACGTGAAGTCTCATCCTTAAGTTAGAGTTTGAGTGAAGCTCCTCTCTTTTAAGCCCTCTAAATCTCATGACAGGTTAACAAGAAGCTGTGACATATCCAATGATCTGACAGTGATCCACGAAATCTGGAAACAATTCTCAGAAGGCACCGTTTTACATCTGGGCACTGTCGATCTTCCCTTTGTGCTGTTTGGCTAAAGAGGTTGAACGTTTTGACATGAGGAGAACTGATATCCTTTATCCCTCTTCTCTTAGAGGCAGTGAGCATCAATCAAAGCTGAGAAGGAGGTGACGTGGAACGGGAAATGCCACCTTTCTCCAGGAAGTAAAGGGGCAGAAGCTGTCGGTAGGTGCGCTCACGGAGGAGATCCTTGGTGCACTGTAGCTGCAGCTAAAATCAATGTAAGAGACATCCATGCTTTTTGAACTCAGCTTCACATCAGCTCTTTTCCACAAAGTACACAGATAGCAGCAGAAGCAAAAACCAGCAGCCGTCATCCCGTCCGAGGGCGTGGATACAGGGAGAGTTCGTCTTGATTTCTTAAGGCTCAGCTGGGCTGAGGCCTGTGATATACTCTGAAATGAAGCTGTTACATTACACACATGCTATATTGTTCTTTATAGATCATCCAGGATGAGGCAGCGTGCTGAATGCCGTATAACTCTAGCTATACTTGGAGATTTGTAGCGTAGGTGAGCTGTATTTCTGCTTTTATTGAGGAGGTTCTGGTTGTGTCCAAAGTACTAAAAGAACAGAGACAGATAAAGAAAAGATTCATATAAAAACAGGCTTGAATAAAACATGTTTGGGATTTTTCTCTCATATATTTCACTGGATTCAGCTCCAGATTGGCTAAAAATAAGGATCTTTGTATTCTCTCTTTACATTCTTCATTGTTTGTGTCTTTTATAAATCCGTGTCTGCAGCATAATGAGGAAGAGTTGCGTGATCCCATGTTTCTGTTTATGAATCCTCATGGTCTCCTGCACGTAGCTTTCATTAGTATGGACTGTTGTTCGTGTTAGAGTTGAATGTGAAACACCACAGCGTGCTGCTAGCCTAGCTGCTAACACTGGTAGTGGATGTGCTGGTGCTGGTGTACTTTCCCGTCCACGTGTGAATGAGTGTGCGTGTGTATATCCGTGTAGATCTTCGGGTAGACCTTAGGAGCCAATCCAGCGCCTCCCTGAGCCAGGAGCAGCTGCTGATGGGCAATGTAGTCCTCATATGAAAGACAATCTTTATCCCCACCGGCGGGTTGAGAAGGCACCGCTGGGCAGGCTCGGTCACGATTTGTTGCAGGTAGACGCTGGGGGGCAGGAAGAGCAGAGGAGGAAGTAGAAGAAGAGGAGCAGGTGCGTTTTGATTGGCAGAACCAGAGGAGGGCGGTGCCTAGGATGAAGGCGACACCTGCTGGTATGCCGATGATGACGGGCCAGGGGAGGCTCGGGGATGTGGCTGTCGGGACAGCGTTGTTCTGCGGCTTCAGATCTGTAAGGAAATTAAGAAATGTATTAATGATGGGAAAGACGACAGAATCATCTGTCGAGATTTAGAAACGTGTTGGTCTGTTGGTTTGGGCAGCTTCCTGTCAGTCATGGCAACATAATAGTTAGCTTAACATGCTGTAGGCTGCTTCTTGCATGCTAGCATGTTGTTAGCTGATGAACATTCAAATCAAGTATTTTCCTCTCTTGTATTATATTCCAGAGAGATACTGTGATTACTGATCTACATAAACATATATATAACATTTCTCTATGTGTGCATGCTAGTTTCTTTGTCTTTGTTCCTCTGACCTGGCAGCACCGTCAGGTAGGCGCTCCTGAAGCTGTAGCCCATCGTGTTGGCTCCCAGGCAGATGTACATGCCGGCATCCTCCTCCTTGGCTCTGGTTATCAGCAGCTTGTTGAGGTAGGATCCATCAGGACGCGACCAAACCTCCCCTGTAGGCAGGACCACAAACCGGTGGTCTCCAACCTTTAAATTTAATCACACGGAGAACAAGTTCAAATATTTCTAGTTAACCATTAGAGGATTTTGTTTACACAAAGAAATGTGTGTTTGTACCTCTATCGTGGAGTTAAATTTGTTCTCGTCACCAGGTTCGACTCTTTTGAGCCACTGAATAACCGGCTTGACGTCACTGCGGACTTTACACTGGAAAGATGTGGTTCCTCCGTAGTCCACGGTGGTGTTGACAGGGTGGGTACCGGTCAGGATGGGTTTAGAGTTGGTACGCTCTGAAGAAAGGAACACAGACACAGAAAAAAAATAAATTAGATTTAATATTTAATGTTCAATTTTCATTTTATTTGACAAAGTGTGAATAGAATAAGCGGTTTGTCAAATTCAGCTGTAATCAGAGTTAAATTCACAGTGAGGAAACAGTATGAACTCTTTTTTATTCAATGTATTTGAACTGAATGAAAGTCACAAAAGAAGGCACAGGCCCTGAGAGAATATAATGTGGTTAAGCATTATTTACACAGTATCCGCTGTATTCAGCACCACATCCTCCGTCTGTGCTGAAGATACACAAACACATCCCTTATCTTCAGCTCCTGTCTTTTCTTTCTCAGTTTATACAGCAGAATAAACACACCTGCCAGACATTCAATAGTCTCTGTTTTCAGTATCAGCAAATGCAATCTCACAAGAACGTAACCTGAGAAAATTAGATTTTTTTCTTTTGTTCCCGACTGACATCAGCTGTTTCAAAAACCTTTCTTAAACAGATTTAAACGGCATCTTCAGTTTTGGCTGTGAGAGGATTTAATTCTAGAAGTTGGACAGGATTGTAGTTTCCAGGGAGGCTCATGTGGTTCTGTAAAGAAAGGCTGAAGTCTAGTTTCTTTGTTTTCTGCAGTGCATGTGTAGTGTTGCAGACAGTGCTGCAGAGGGCTCAGAGTGCTGTAACTGTAACTTTAAATGTGTTAATGTAGTCACAGCACGTCCCAAAGGCATCTGGTAAGCATGGCTACATACAATCAAATGCAAATGAACCACAAACACAAACAACACTGCCAGAACTTATCCAGCAAACACGTGGAAGTTCAAAGTTTAGTGTGAAATCTCTTGGCATTCATTTTTCTTTATATTATTTAATGCATCTCATCTCAGACTTCTAGTCAAGCAGGTGCAAAGCAGATAGATTATCATCTTCATTGTACTATATTCAAGTATCTATATTTATGGTTCTGCAGTCTTTGTGAGAGCTGTACTTGTCTTTTTCTCTAGTTTTTCTTTCAAGCAGCTGTTAGAAAGACAACTAGACGATGACTGACAGCTGGGTGAATCTCTGCTGATGGAGAAAATGTCACATTTGACACAAGCGAGCATCGGTTTGATTTACTTCCTGTCTAAACGTGTGTATGTGTGCACACGTGTGAGTGTCTTTCAGGAAAGACTACAGCTGGACTTTAATGTGCAACAGATGTGTCGAGTAAAGTGAGAGGAGCTAGTCGGAGGTTCTCAACAGAGCTATCACGTTCAGTAACGCACAGTTTTACTCCACCGAGCTGCTTAACATTAAATCATCCAGCGACAAAACAGCTTCTGCAGCCTTCAGACGCGACCTAATACGTCAAAAAACACTCACAGCTCATCGTAACACACATGCTACTCTCTTTCTTAGACTAAAAACTGCAGCTGGCTCGTCTTCCAAACTGAAACCTGCTGAACATTCCTCGCTCGCTCCGCCGGTGTTTACTGACGAGCCTGGTGGTGATCAATAAATGCCACTGAAGTGAAAGGAGGCTTTTAGAAGCTATTTTAAACTTCTATTCTTGGTGCAAGTCATTAGTGAGCACACTGGTGTGTGTGTGTGTGTGTGTGTGGCCTGTAGCTCTACTTTGTAACCGACCGCCATTAAATTAATTATTTCAAGCAGCATTAAAATGAGAATCTGGACGTGTAAATTCAACCTGAATGAGACAAAAACAAAATGTTTCCCATGAAAATACTCTCTTATTCAACATCACGATTTTAAAACAATCTAAAGCTGTAGGTTAACACTTTTAACACAGCATATTACTGAACATCTTCACGTCTTTCTCTGTTAAAACAAGATGGAAATCTGTCCACAGGCCAAAACAGAATAAGCAGCGATGTTTCAGACTGATCACTGTCATCAGACTCTTTGCCAGCAAATCATTTAAATAGAGTAAATTATGGTGTTCCTGATCATACGATCTTAAGACATTCGACATAATCACTGCATTGTGAGTCAGAATAGAAACAAAAGCCATTTCAGACCCTACCATTAAGTCAGACAGGCTTCTCGGTCAAACAGTGATACACACACTGTGTACAGCTTAATGTATGTTATTGTTGAGGTGGGAGACGTTCCTGCTTGTATATATCACTGTATCATTTACCAGCAGGAACAGCTCAAGCACCACAGTTACAAAAATGTGCTTCCTGATGTGTCACGGCATGAAGTAAACGCAGAGATCTTCTGCTTTTCTGTAACTGCAAATGAAATATTTCTGGGTTTTCTCCTGCAGCACTTACACTGGGCAGATTCTTCCAAACACTAATCTTCAACCAACCTCTATCAAAGTTGAAACCTTTTCTACTTTCACGAAACAATCTGTATCTTTGCAACGTGCGATGACTCACGTATGACTTCCACTTTGTAGGTGGCGTTGATCTCTCCTGCTCTGTTGGAGACGTGGCAGGTGTACTTCCCGCTGTGCTCCGGCGTCAGGTTCTTCAGACTCAGCGTCCACCTCTTCTTCTTCCCTTCCTCTCCTGCCACTCCACCGTCTTCGTCCACCAGCGGCCGACTGTCCTTTAGCCACACGATGTCGGGGCGAGGGTATCCGCTCGCTGTACACTTCAGACGCACCGAGCTGCCGACCGGGCGAGCGATGACACGCTTCCTCATCTTCGATGGCTGGGTGAATCGTGGACGCACTGCCAGTGGAGAGAAGGGGAAAGTGAGAAGGTTGTGTTGCCCCTGGCTGCTGGTGCATCAACAATTTTAACTAAAATGTAAAAGTCAAGAGATTAATAACACACAGAAACTCTTTCTGCCTCTCGGTGAGCTACAGATGGAAAAAAGACGGGGAGGGAGGGAGAAGAGGGAACAGAAGAAGTTATTAGCAGAGATAAACGGTTTACAGAGCAGTTTTATATTTACAAGCAGTGTTCAGTTCTTCAGACCAGTGGAAAGAGAGCGGACTGGGAAAGATCATGGGATTCATCAGAGAGTCTTAAATGTGACTTTTATAAGACCTAAAGAGCGATCAAAGCCAAGATATGTGAAGAGGCTGCGACACAGACGGAGGGCTGAGGAATGTTTGAAGCCTCACGAGACGGTTTCTATTAGAAAAGTCACAATTTTCTTTATCAAACAAATAAAAGCAGGATTATCATTTAGAAGACGTGTTGCTTTCACTGATTTTCATAAGATTTTACTATTTTTTTCTTTGATTTTTCTTCTTAAAACCCTTCAGTTAACCTTCTGTCCATCTCCAATCTTCTGTCCTTCATCAGGGTCATCTGATGGCCACAAGCCAAAACATGTGGGTCTAATAATTATAAACTTTTGTGTCTTTTTAATGCAAACAAACATAAAAGACTTGAGAGCAAAACTACTGAAATTAATTTGTGATAAAAAATGTTTTGTCGCATTACAATAAAAATTATGTTACAAGGAAAAAGAGGCTGTTAATGGACTGGCTGACAGGATATATGTGTTTTTTAAATATATGTTATTAAAAGTACCCACAGTCATACTTGAGTGTAAGTAAAGATATGAACAGTACTAGAGTAAAAGTCTTAAAGTATCAAAAGCAATTTTCTGTACTTTAATGTACTTAAGTATCAAAACACAAGGAAGTGGTAAAGTAAAGTACATTAAACATATATTTACATGTATGTACAAACTGTATACTGTGGGTGAGAGATTATTGACTTAATCAGATCAGACATTCAGCATTTTTCTTTTCTTTTGTATCTGTATCTATTTACTACAAGAGTCGCTGGAGTTTTGACCTCTTTAGACGTTTTTCTCTTCTCTATGCACCTTGGATGAAGGTGAAGTTGTGCCAGGAAGCTCAACTCCACGTCCTCCATTGTTTTACCTCTTCAGGAATGCAGCGGCAGATAAGGCAGCTGCAAAATAGCTGCAGCTGCAACCTTTGATATGAGATAAAATTCACATTGATGAACGGATAAAAGAGACAAACTACTGTTTGTCAGTGATATAAATACTCCAAAGGGTTCTCTGGAGCTCCCTGTCAGCACACAGATATTGTATTTATGTGTGATTGGTTTAATGAACTGTGAGTCGTCGTTTCTTTGTTGCTCAATTGGGCGTTTATTGGTTGAACCCTTGCAGACATCTGCAGCAACTAATGACATAGCAAATTCATTTTCCTCCCATGAATATTCTGCACTGGTGCGTAGCCTTCATTTACGCACCATGAAATCAGTTTATCTTTGAAGTTAATAATCAGCATCCAAACACAAGGACATTCAGGCTCGGTGTAAACACACTGACATGTGTTTCCACAAACAAGAAAATGGAATTAGGAGAAAATTGAGTCATCTCGGTCTGCAGAGAAATGTTTGTGTTTGGTTGGAGGTCATTTTTAGGAGTGAACACAAGATTTGGTTATGTAAGATTAACTAATATTGTAGCGTGCCTCCGGGTATACACAACCTAATTTGCTGTAATAAACTTAATTGTTTTGTTTGAGTAAACAATGTTTGAATCATTTCCTCTTCTCCGTCACATGACTGGGAACCTTCTTTACTCAAGTAAAGTAGAAGTACATTTGGGGCAGTGTTTGCCTAAAAGTTAGAGAAGAGAGCTTCTAAAATCACACTCCCCGGCCTGCAGGAACAAATCTGGGTGGGGAAAGTGAAAGGCAGCACTTGCTCCATCCTTTTTAGCAGTTTCAAGTACTTTATCACAACTCCAAGTATTTTTTAGACCTTAACATTAAAATTCAAGCAGTTTCAAGGACTTCCAGGACCCATACGAACCCTGACTGACAGGTTGAAATCAGTCTTGTGACCCAAGTAAAGGACAGATACCTGAAAAATCTACTTAAGTACAATAAAGAAGTATTTGTACCTCTGAACATCACTGTAAATACCCCGTCATGACTGTGTATCAATGCACAAGTCATGAAGAGCCAGACGGCGACTTAGCATCACACCAAACATCCGTTCAGTCATGCAAATCCTTTCTTACAAAACATAAAACGGCCAGTTAACGTCAGTCAACTACTCAAACATCCACATCCCTCCATGCAGGCCATGCATCTGTTCACACACACACACACAACACAACAATCAGTGAGAAAACAGATCAAAGAGGAAAGAAACGATCCAGTAGGGAGTGAGGAGAGGAAATCATTCACAGGAGCGCTTGATTTTACAGCCCTCATGTTCCAGCCGCAGCAGATAGCCATCAACCGGGGCGATAAATCAGCCAGAAACTACCGAAGCTGCGTCTCTTTCTTTGGACGCGGTTATTATTCTAGCTCAGGGTAAACAAACAGGCGGGAGAGTTATGTGACGGGTTTGTGCGCTCAAATGTGGAGATTTCACTACGGCTTCATTACTCAGCAGAATATAGTTCTCTGCTGACCGACAGGAAGCTGGGCAGGATGACAAAACAAACATACCCCAAAGGCTTTTAAGTCTCGACTTTTACCCCCCCGGGTCTAAGAAAAAGCTACCGGACTACAGCTGAACTGTGACCAGACTGAGTCAATAGATCTACCAGAGAGTGGAGGAGAAGGAGGAGATGATGATTAATAGCTCACTATTTTGGCAATTTCATCAACTTTGATGAACACATTAATTAACTGGCTTAAATTGATTGGAAATTGGAGGGACAGAGCCAAAGCAAAGGGCAGCTGAACTGGACTGGAAAAAGACGAGATTAGAGAATGAACAAAATACAGCAAAGTGAAACCGAGATGAACTGATTTATATTGTTAAAGCTGGACCAAATCAAACAGGAGTGAAGGGAGAAAACAGATGGAAGGAGAAGTTCACATTAAGGTTAGCACATACAGACCGACAGATTACTTAAAAAACAGACAAATAAAAACTGGAGTGACGGCAGAGAAGCAGAGAACAAAGAGTGTGGGAGTTAAAACAATAAAAAAAGCAAAAGGTAAGAGAGGGGGCACACCGAGAGGGAGAGAGAAAGAAAAACAGAGCGAGAGGGCAAAACTGAGAAAGCTGTGACAGAGAGAGGGAAGAGGGGAGAAGGTGAGAGCCAGAACGGGCGAGAGGGCAGGCTTGTTCTGGGTCTCGGGGGCCACTTCAACGCCACACTTCACAGTGTAAAAATACTGCTGACCCTCCGACTGCCCGCCTTTGATCAGACACTGAGCCAGAAACAGAGCGAGAGAGAGACGGCACGGTGATTTCTGACTCTGATTCTGAGATTCAAGAGATTTTAGCTAACTGAGGTAATTTCAGTTCATCTTGACGGGACTTTGTCTCAGGTTTAATGTTTACATCTGGGTCAGGATCTGGACTTTGTTTCTGTTTAGCTCTGAGTTACATGAGATAATGGATGCTAATCTCATTAATTTATTTCACAATAAAATTCCCTAAGCCATTGCTAAGTAGCTAATGTAGCCCAGCTCTAACAGAAATGTGGCAGCAGCGTTGCACCATTACGTTATATAAAATTTAGATTTTTGGGGGGTTTAAAAGTTGTTGGAAACATTTGGGATAATGTAAGTACACAGCTCAAAAATATACTGTAAAGGTTTTGGTAATTCTTTACATTTGAATGCAGAAATGTTACAAATTACAACCTTAAAGGCTTATCAACACTTGGTATTACTCATAAATAAATATATTTTACAACTCTGGCACATTATCACAGAGTCAGGTCAAGTCAGTTCTATTTTTTGAGCCCAAAATCACAATCGCATTGCCTCAGTTTATGATCTGTACAGTGAATGACATCCTCAGCTACAGCCTCGGAGGCAGGATCCTTCTCCCAGGACGGACAGACAGAGGAAATCATTTTAATCGTTTGTGAAATTGATCACAAGGTAAACAGCAGAAAAACAGTCATGATATCTATTTGATTTCCTGTCTCGATGGATGATGCTAACAGGGACTGACGGCTGTGTCGGCGGGCCGATCTCGCTCAAATAAACAAGGGAGCTGGAGCTGGTTTGAACGAGGCCTTAGCCAAAGCAGCGAGTGTGTACGTTTGGTTGTGTGCGAGCGCAGAGAGGCAAACAGACGAAGAGAAAGAATGTGTGTGAAAAAACAAAGAGAACAGAAAAAAGAGTAAAGTGTTTGCTGACATTTAAGTGTGAATGTGCCCGGACGTTTATGACAGAGAGGGAGAAAGAAAGAGGGAGAAGGAGAAGGAGTCGGATAAAAGGATAAATACAAGCAAAGAAAGACGGGTTTAGTTACATGACAGGGGGACCAGGGAGACTTAGGAGGGAGAGGGGGAAGGAATGTGTCCCACCGAATCACACCTTACACAAATAGACTGCTCTCCACTCTGTCAGAGCCAATTATCTGAGCAAACAACCACCCTGACGTGTGCCTGTGTGTGGGCTTACACCCTCACCTTCTCCCCTCTGACGGTGGGCGAGGTGTTTACATCCTGCTACTGAACTTTTTAAGATGTTACACACTCTCGGCTATCTAAAGCGTCACCTCTACGCTTCCTTCTCATTTAAAAATGTTTAATTGAGATGAGTTCAAATAAGGTGTGAGTGGTTACCCAGTTTCCCCGCCAGCTCCGGGGCGTGTTCAGAGTCACCGTTGGCCGCCGCTGCTCCACCTCTTGAACTGGAGTCATCTGGTGAAGGAGACAAGATGAGAAACATCATTAATGAATTGAACGACCTCTGAAAAGCTGATCGCTACTTCATACAAAGAGACCTGGTGCAGCAAACTCAACACGATCAGACAAATAAATAATCTGCTGTCTCGATCTCGACGCCCACTTGTTGCTCCAGTTACAGTAAAATAAACATGAATTATGTGCAACAAAAGCTGAGCTGGGTCCGTGTGCTGCAAACCAAAAACAAATGTCATGAAGCGTCATGAAATTAGGAGAGTTTTTTTAATGTTTTCTATCAGCAGCTGCAGACGCTCAGTACAGGGCTCATGATGTATGATTGCTTGTTAAGCATAAATCCAAAGATTTCGGTGATACATTGGTCTCCTCTCACAAATTGGATGCAGATGAAGCATCACTGTCATAAGCATTTTAAAATATTAAGACCTCGGAGCACTCGCTGCACCGAATACCATTTTTGGGCTTTGAAGCTTCAGTGAGTGTTACCTGTGAATATCTGAAGCTATCAAACCTGCGGTCGTTATTCATCTAGAATATGCTGGTATTGTGATCATGTGTGTAGACGCCTCTAGAACCACAATCAGTTGATTAATCAATTTCTTTTTATCATTGATTCATCATTTTAAGTCATTTTTAAGGAAAAATATCAAAATTCTCTGATTTCAGCTTCTCAAATGTGATTATTTTCTGGTTGCTTTAATCTTTTCTGACAGTAAACTAAATATCTTGTGAATAAAACAAGACATGTTCAGACATCATTTTATGAACCCAACAACTAATCAATAATCAAGAAAATGATTGACAGATGAATCCATATTGAAAATAACTGTTGGGTGCAGCCTTGTGTAACATGCCTCTATCCTTAAACCGAAAACTATTCATTCCTGGCTCGTGCCACTGAGAACGTATGATAGAAAATGTGATCCTTATACATGTAGAAAGAGGAAAAAAATGAGAATTTTCCCAAAATTACATTCCTGGATAAACGACGTTGTGCAAAGAGCAAATTCTTTTTGGATCGTCTGCACTGTATGAGCCTTTATCTAGTCAACAGTATCAAATAGCTTTTACTCTCATGTGTATCAGATTCCCTCCCTCAGCATGTCTTCATACATTGATTACCCAAAAAGACACAAACATCTGTCTGGATCGTCACGCTAGGAACCGCTTCAAGATGGAACCAATGTATCCGAGGGGCCCTTTAACGGAGAGGTGGGGTCGGCTGATACAGAGCAATATCAGGTCTGTCAAAATACATGAGGGGGGGGAGGGGTTCGAGCGATTAACTTCGCTTGAACCTGAAACTTCAACCAAAATCTGATGGTAGTTATGGAAGGAAAAAGGGAACCAAACAGCCTTGGACCACCTGCAGGAAACACAAGAGAGTGCGTGCGTAATTGTAAATGGATATGTTTATCGCCCGTGTTGGTACGTACACAGATCTGAGCGTAGATTTTTAGAGGACCACCTGAAAGCTCAGAGTGATTAATGCAGCGCCAAATGTCTTAAAAGCATCACTATTTGGATGATGGAATGAACGACGCATTTGAAATGCAAATACGAGGCATGACCTGCATCCTCGGGGCTGGTATTAATAGCACGCTGGCAGACCCTGTATGTGTGTGCTTGTGTGTGTGATATGAATTCCTACATGGGTGTGTCCGTGCATGTGTGGCTGCGTGTCTTCTGACGTTTTTTAACTAAGTGGTAACTTGAGGTGCCGGTATTCCCGTTGCACCTCGCTCCCCCTTCCCTCCCCTCTGACTCCCCCGCCCTTCGTCCCTCCCTCCTGCCACATGCACGGCGTGTTCTGAGAAAGGGCAGCGCGTTTGAAGCCGAGCGGCGTGGCTGTCTGATCTGAAGGGGGGAACATGGTTTAGCACTCTTAACAGCTAGCGAACCCTCCCCCAGGCCTGGTGCGAGCCTGTAAACTTTGCTTGGCAGACCTCCTACAGACCCGCTCACAGAGGGGGGGGCTGGACCGCTTCCACTGTCCGTACAGTGCAGCCTTACATCCAAAGGTTTCAAAGTATTCCCCAAATTCAAAACATATATATGTGTAGCAGCCGCATGCCGAGATACTGCTGCAGAGACAAATCAGCAACAGGCAACAGGAGATGTATGAAGGGTGTGTTTCAATTTCCAATATAAACTATACAAACACTGATAGATCTGAGATACAGGTAACATAAAGGTTCGTGGAGTCTTTTGTACGCATGCATGTACTTCATTATATATATATATATATATATATATATATATATATATATATATATATATATATATATATATATATATATATATCAGCAGAAATATAACGTTCTCGTGGTATGCCAGTTTTTTCCACGTGGCATCGAACACGGTCTAAAATATCAATAATATTCAAGGTATTGTATCGAGGTGAGGACACTACGTTCTACGAAGCAACTTTTTGGGAATTGGGAGTTGAATAAAAGATTTCTATAGATTACGAGACTGTCCTCGTCTGAGTGCTAAATGTTGACTGATAATATCAATGTAAATATCTGCCTTAGAAAGAAAACTTAACTTTAAATCAGAGTTTACTACTTACTTAAAGGGACAGAGTATCAAACATGATAATCTTGTCATTTGTTATTGTTATTGCAAGTAAAATAAAAGTAAAGTTTGTGTGTGAATGAAACACAAAGCAGAACTGTCTCCAAACACCTCATGCACCTTTATCTGTGTTCAGAAAAATCACATGACTGCACTGTAACAGTTTCTCACATAAAGGTGGGTAAATATCGACATTTTAGGGCGAAGTTGATGAGGTTTTTAGGAGCTTTTGATCAATAATATCAAATATAAACTTATATTATCCGTCAGAGAGGAAACTCTTCATGAAATAACCAAAAAACTACTTAAAAAAAGTACTTGATCCCAACACTTGGCCCGACAGTGGAGTCCAGGTGACTGATGTCAACACAGAGTTAATGTCTGACTGTAAACACCTGACGCCGCACACGACCAGCTGACTCCTCCATTATCACTTCACTCATGACTTGAAGAGGAAGCTTTCATCCAAAGATGTTCAGAGAACAGAGCGAGCGAACTGAATGTGTTTTACTAATGACAGTGTTATTAACACCAAACTCTTGAACGCAACTTTGTCGCCCAAGACTCCGACTAAAACGCCGTTCCCTCACATATATACTGCATAAAACACGTGGCACCTTCTAAAACCTTCCAGACCTGTAGAGAGTAAAACTGTAACTGCGTCTTTGAGTGTGAAACCTGCACATCCCACTTCTGTCAGCATGTTCGACATCGAGGCTTCAGAAACAGTTTCTGCCAGCCGAGTCAGTTTTACACCTTTCTCCACTTCTGTTATACGAGTGCAGGGTCGGGAGTAGACTTTAATGTTTCACTGTTTTGTTTCAAGTTGAACACACACAGAGTAGAAAACATATTCCCTCCCTGCTTCAGCTGTTTTCAATAAACAAAGTGTTTTCTTCTGATCCCGTTCCACCTTCTAATGTTCGGCCAGATACTTTGGCTGGAGATTACAACAGCTAATCCTCACGCACACGCTCTCACATGGCCACAGATACACACATATGTGAAGGCAAGTTGAATAAGCGAGCGTATATATGTTTATAGTTAAAGAAACAGCAAGGATTCACTCTAAAGACACCCAACGTCCCTGGTATAAAGCATCGTTACAGTTACAGTACATGGAGCGCAACAGTGACCGCCCAATGTTTGAATGACTCTGGATCTACAAGTGAATTTTCCATGTATTCACTCCATTTACGTTTCAGAAAATCCTTATACGAAGACTTTTAAGCCTCAAACCAAACCGACAAACTACGAGACTGACTCATCGCCTTAAAGAAATGCTCAGAAAGGCTTTCTTCGACTGAAATTCTCAGAAACATTGACCCTGAAAACAGCTGTTGTTGCTACTGAGCTCATTTTTAACATGCGTTGTTTTCAAATAGCTAAAATCTAATTAAAGGTTGCTTCATACCAAAGAGCGTCACATTTAGTTTGAACTTCCAGAGCACCAGTCGTTTGACTTCTTTCATAAAAACATTTGATTGGGATATTTTTTGGGGGGGAAAAACTGAATGAAAGGCAAAAGTACAGGACTGTGTTCATAATTATTGGATTATTAAACGGTTTGACTTTCCGGGTATAAAATGACCCGGATCTTCCGTGTTGTGCTCACTAGAGACTTCGGCTGACGGAGAAGGCTAACATCCAGTTAACTTAAACGGGGATGATATAATTTAATTGAGCGGCTCTTCTTAGACTTGGCTTGACCTAATGGCTTGACTTATGTAAGCTTATGGAAAAAAGTGCATCCCCAGTGCGTCACGTGACGTTGTAATTACACCGTTTGGCCACTATGAAAGGATTCAAAGCCTGGCGCTCTTCCTGGAGGTCTCGGCATGTGGCGACCACAAAATCATGTTGAAGGAGATGACAGACGAAAGCGAAAAAAGATATCGTGAAAATCCAGTATTATGACGGCCCACCATGAACATTATCTGCAATTAATTACTTGCAGCAGTAGTTTGCAGCATTAAGTCTTTTTCCTCCCAATTTTGCAAATCCTCTCCACCACACAGGCTATAAAACATGTGCCACACTACTTTTATCATTTATTTAATGAGTTTTGTTTCTGTTTTTAAATCTCTTTGTTTGTCTCATTTCCACCCTCCGCTCTCTGTCCTCACACTTTCTGCTTTCCGCTTCATTTTTCTGCCTCTTTTCTTCTTCGTGTCTTTTCATTCCTCTCTCTTTTAATCTACGGGGGGTTTCAACAGTGTGCTACATTTCACACATTCACTGGCAAGGGGTACCCATGTGTGTGTGTGTGTGTGTGTATTTGTGTAACCCTGTCTTGTATTTACTTTTAGGTCTGTAGAGAAAAAAGCTGCATTGGACACGCTCAGAAATATGAGTCCCAACAGGCCAGTGTGTGTGTTTGTATGTGTGAGTGTGTCCAGGGGGCCACTGTTTTCCTAAAGGGTCGTGTCCTTCCAGGTTTTAATATAGAGACACTGGATATGTGGACAGAACCTCTGTGCGTGCATGTGCTGGGAGAGAGAGAGATGTTTCTGTGTCAGCTCCGACTGACCGCCGGTTGTTGCAGCATCACGGCCAAAACCAGCCCGATGTGAGTTTGTGTATCTGACAAACCCAGAGAAACCACTGTTGGGCCCATAAAAAATGTTTTCAGGCTCGAGACAGGCACAGCTCGCCTCACACTTCATCCAGACCTGATGTTTCACTTCATAATTCAGACAGGAGCTACCGCAAGTGAACGTGTTTTGCATAACATTGGAAGAAGAGGCATTGTTCGGAAAAACCTGGCTCCCAGGAGGGTTTATTTTTGCTTCATCAACAATAGCTGCTTTTAGATATTGCAAGGGATCGCAGTTTAACCAAAGTTGAAGTTTAACCAGACTTCATTGGAGGAAAATGATCTGAAATACCATAAAATAGCCTTCAAACTTCACGATTGTGATTTAACTCAAATTTTAACTTGGACTGCTGCAGAAAAGAGACATGTTGTAAGAAAGTTACTGTTCAATGTTGATTCTTTACCTCAGTTTATAAAACAGGTCCACTGAGTAGCTGAAGCTTTCTATCACATCTGAAGCTTCTGATCATGTTTCTTTATCTTCATCAGCAAGAAACGTTGCAGAGAGTTTTCAGCTCGGGTTGGGCTGGTGGACGATGCCATCATCTATCGCCGCTGGCTGATCGTCATTGATTACTGAGCCCTGTATCATTGTAATACTGTGATTTAAAAGGCCCCCAACCAGAGAGCACAAAAAAATTGATACCAGTACCGATACCTTGACTTCGTTACTGTTTCCTGAACAAATCTGAGCCTCTTTGAGCAGAACCAGTTGTTTTCCTGCATGCTGCATGCTTACTGTCTCACTAACAAGATAAGACTGACTGATGAGGTTAACTCCTTAGGTATTGAAGACATTCGACAATTCAACAGTTCAGTCAATGCCATAAAAGTGTCAAAGTTACAGTGGTGGCAGCGGTGTGTCTTCCCCGCAGGTCGCTGTTTCTTAGCTTTGCCTCCTCAGATTGACGAACCAGCTAACTGTTTCAAGCATCTCGGCTGCTTTAAGTTACAAACATGTGGCGCAGAGATGACGACACATTCAAACCTGGCACAGAGAGACTGATGTTGGAGGGATGTGAGAGTCAATCTGACTCCTTTCGCTGGTGACACCAGTCCTTTCTGTCTTTCCTTCTTTCGATCTCTATCTGGTCTTCATTATCGTGGTTTTTCAGTGTGTTACCTTCCTCCCTTGTACATTTAAGGTTTATACAAAAACTCTGCTCTGCACATCTCCTTCCTCAGTGGGATTGTTTAGTTTAGTCTGCAGGAGGTTATGCACTTGACATTTTTGGCAGTTCATTTGGAGCAATGAGAGCTTCTATGACTGAAAAAGACAAATAAAAGTAACTCAAACTTTAAAAACTGCAACATGATGAGCAGAAAATTCAAAATCAAGATGTTTGAGGACCTCTTAATCTGTTCAACAAGGGACCTCTGGTAGATTCGATGAAGGGTCCTGTAAATCAAAGATGCTATGTGAGACGAGTTTGGAGACATTGGATACGATGGTAAATATTGTGTTTGGGTGTCAGACAGATGAACTTTAAGAACTTTATACTTCGATGCCATTTTGGACGCCTCCTCCTCCAAAACCCGTCGACTGTAACAACCGGCAGAACAAACACAATTCGTCCTTCAGCAGTTAGTTGGCCTGTCAGTGCGCTGACCCTCTACTTAAACACACACTGTCATTATAGCTCCATCGCCTCAGTGATACTCTGGAAACAATACAACCACATGTTCTGCGGTTCCTTCTTGTGTTATAAGCCTATTATTGCTGCATTTTCTACACTGCAGGGGTTTTTTATTTGTGGGTGAACAAAGAGACGTCCAACATCTCTCTGTGACCCCACGTTCCACACATACTTTCCTCTCCAGCCACAGTCATTTCAGGGGTATTTATTTGAATTTATTTGCCACAAGTTTCAACATTACTCACAGTGTCATTATAATAAATGGTTAGATTTACATGCTGTGGCTCCAATATTGAAGATGTAATACTGTAGATGTTCTGTGGAAACTTTTCTGTCTGCAGTACGAGTCGTGTTTCACGTGCAATTAGCAGCTCGTGTAATCGTCCCTCGATGAACACGGGGACAAGTCGAACCACAAAACACTACAGGAAGATAATAAACAGCTATTTCTTAATTTACCTAAAAAAAATAAATAAAAATAAACAAATAAATCAACAGTTTTATGGTGACAGATACTAATGACATTGGACCTAAGTTGGGAATTATTTCTTAAATACTATTTCGATACACCGTCTGACTGAATCAATTCATTATTTATCAAATAAAAATAGTCAAATATCAGCTGGTTTCAGTTTGTCTGCTGTTTCTCTCTGTTTTATATGACTGAAAATGTAGAAGCTCTAAAGGACCTTGTGACATTTTTAAACATATTTTGACACTAAATGATTTATTTCAAAATGACAGCATGAATTGATAACTTTACTTTCATAATATCTGATGTTTTTGGTCTTCTTGGACTTTATTGTCAATAATTCTTGTGATTTCCACTTGGGCTGGCCGATACCTCCTTAAAGTAATATAACAATATTTTTAGGCTATATCCCGACACACAATGGATATCTCGATATTTTGAAAACCTCCTCAGAAGCACCTCAAAATGCTAGCGGTGGGTGAAAAAATGACACGTTTGACCAAATACCTTGATATCTATGTTGTGACAATATTGTAGGAATGACAAACAAAATATTTACAAAATTAGATTTCTGATAAATAATCATCAGTAATGTGGATCCAGTCTGGTAAATTCAGAAATTAAATCACTTTACTGTAATGCAGCCTATAAAACGAGGAAAAGACAACACTTATGCCATATCACAATATAACGATATCCAAAATCTAAGACGGTACATCGTCTCATATCAAGATAACGATATAATATCAATATATTCTGCAGCCCTATTTGTCATCCGCCACGGAAAAATTGTTTTTCCAGTCACTTTTTGTTAGAAATCCTCTGATCACTCGTCAAGTCGTTTCACAAAATCTAACCTCCATAGTTTTGACGCACGTCCAGAGGAAAACAGTCATCGTCTCCTGACTCTTCTCAAGAGAAAACAGTGAGATGTGTGCTAGCGTCCACGTCTGCACACGTGTACTGCTACTCCACAGAGCCATTGTCCACACACACACACACACACACACGCACACACACACACACACACACACACACACACACACACACACACTGTCACTGTGATTTACAGTCTCTCCTGTGGAGAGGCTGTGTAGCCTTATGGAAATCATTATAACTTGTGCTGCTACACAGTCCTCCATTAACAGCGTGAGAGAGAGACATTGAAAGGAGCTGCGACGGAGAGCGAGACGGGAACCGACCGACTTTCAGAGGAGGTCGAGAGGCGGCAGGAGGGAGATGAAAAGACACGACTTGGAGAGAAAAAAGGCGACAGTGCAGAGAGAGATTTATTAACTGTAACCGCAGAACAGACAATCATACAATAACAGTTAACTGCTACTCTATGTGGCCGACAACACTGGCTTAGATGACAGATTAACAGCTTGTGTGTGTGTGTGTGTGTGTGTGTGTAAGCCCAGAGTATTTAGTGTGCAGTGTGTTCGAGGTGATGACATCTCCCAACGTTCATTAAATCACTGAATCACACACAGACACACACAGAACCGGTCCTCATAAGGTAAACATCTTTCGCTGAAATGTTTCTGGAACGTCTGATCTCATCATCATCATCATCATCGTCATCGTCATCATACAGATGCACACACACACACCCACCGACACCTGACAGGGTTTTCTGCTTCAAATATTCAACCCTCCCCTCCTCCCTCCCTCCCTCTGCCCCCTCGGACCGGACCAAGACAACAACAAACTCTTTACGAGCACATTTTTACGAGGCTATTTACAAATGTGATTACACGTTGTGCCATTCTGGGCTCTGGCTCTCTGAAATATGATTAACACACGTCAACGTTCGGCCGGGAATTGCTTCCAGCTTTTTGACCTACTTTATACAAACCTGTGTGTGTGTGTGTGTGAGCCAATCACACACACACACACGCACACACACACATTTACACAGAAACTATTTCATATAGCAATCTTGGTATGTGGTTGATTAAGCAAGGTCTTTGGTTGGCAAGAGTTTCAGCGTGACGGCAGATCTAAGGGGGGTTCAGGATGTGAGTGTGTGTGTGTGGGTCTTGTTCCTCTTTTTGAAGGTTCAGGTAACAAAGACCTCATCAGCAGTTATGTTTTATCGAAAAATCTGACATTCAGGTTTTTTATTACGCAAGAAACACATCAGTTGTGACTTAAAAGTGCCTTTTTAACAGTTTTTTGTGCAACTATGTCCAACAATTTTGATCTTCAGTGCCTTTGACACGAGCAAACAGTTTCAGTTTTTCCAAAGTCACTGAATCTAGAAAGGCATTCCCCATCGACTCATATCACATCTTCCACCTTCATTCTCTAGTGGAACAAAATGTGCAATGTTTAAGTCACAATTGAATCAGGATGCAGTGAGAGAAAACTGCTTTAAGCTTCATGCTGGTGAGACAGGACCCGAGTTTGTTCCAAGTCCTAACAGCCGGAGCTGGATTGCATAAGAGGCGCTAAATGTTTGAAGTCATATTTCAATTCCCTGCAGCGTAGATGTAGTGCAAAAATGCTTTGGATTGCTGTCAAGAGTAAATGGAGTGCTAGTGCTTCCTCGACTCAATGCCAAACATCTCAACAAATTTAATTGACGCTGGTTAAGTAGGTTTTTTTTGAAGCATTGTGCTATCAGGCAAACAGATGGAAAACAAAGACGAACATCTACAGGCGATCAGTATACATCCATCCACTCTCTGCTGCTGATCCGGGGCCGGGTCGTGTTTGCAGGTAGTCCAGAGGCCTCATTTATAAAACGGACGTACAATCAGCTTTGATCTCATGAATGACTTCAGTAAAAACCCATTTATAAGCGGTTATTTATTAAACTTTTCTATGAAATAGAAGTGATCTTATATCTAAGCAAAGACGTGACTTGACTTTAGTGATTCTCCTGCTGGTTGTCGGAGGAAAACAAATGTGTCCAAGCAACATGCAGCGGCAACACACTCCCAAGCTGTGTTTGTTTGCCTCTGTTTTGTTCACCCTCTATTTACTGCACTGAATAATGTGCTGGCTTGCTTCAATCTCATTTACCATCGCTGTAATTTCTCCTTCCAAAAAGTTAGATTTTCTTTTTTTGGTCCAGACTAAACCCTCATTTGTGCTGGCATTACATAAGCAGAAATCACAATGCAGGTGCTGTAAATTTAGGTCCGTTTGAGATTTAAAGAAAATAAAATAGGATTCTTAAAACCTGCTTAAGTGAGGTTTTTCACGCGCAGCATCTTTTATGAATGTAAGCACACTGTAGGAAACTATGTTGATATAAAGTTCAAGTACGGATCTAAGAACTGTTTTTTATAAATGAGGCCCCTGACGTCCCTCCGCCCAGCAACGCTTCCCACCTCCTGCTGGGGGATCCCGACGCATTCCCGACACCAATGCCTATTCCTGCAGGTGTTCAACCAGCACTGAATCATTCACAACTCATTAAAACTAATAAGTAAACACACAAGACATATAAAATTGGAAAGACATTCCTTCTTCCTTCCAGGATTTTTAGAGAAGGATGTGACTCCCAATCCAACGGCTTAAAAATGACTGAGCAACTGTTTCTGCCATCAAGGATTTCACCGGGGTAAAAAAAAACCTGACCAAGACCTTGATCGCCAAAACGTTGCCACGTTAAACAATATTCACTGTGCGTTTTCTGTTTCTCAACCACACCGTGAAACCACCTCATAATTTCATCACAAAACAAACCGTTCTTTTGTCTTAAAATACCTCTCATCATGTCTGAATACAGGGAGGCACACATACTTCATAAATATGAAGCGCTGACCGCTCCGAGCTCCGAGCTTTTTCCTCCAGCAGCATTATTACTGCTTTTATAACCTTGTGCCCAGCTGGTCCATCTGTGGAAGTTCTGCTTACGGCTGCAGCAAAAAAACAGCCGTGTGTATTCTGAAGTTTCGGACCGGAGATGTTAAACATTTCAGGCTTATCTAACCCATAATCCCCTGCAGCTCTCCACCTTCTCCGCCTGTGTTCTCTCCCTGCAGAAGTAAACACTGAGTGTGTGAGTTTCTACACTGAACTCAAACAGAGCTCTGCTTCACTCGCAGACTAAACAAAAACAGTTTTTCGAGGGAAACCGTCTGAACGCCAGCATCACGTTAGAGAGAGAATAAAAGAGTGAAGGTGCATGCATCTGTGTGTGTGTGTGTGTGTGTGTGTGTAACTCTAAGCAGAGCTCTGTATTTCCTGAAGCCGAGCGCACCGCAGTTTGATCTTGTGCCATGAATGGGCTCAACACACTAATTACAGCCACCTGTGTTTGTGTGTGTGTGTGTGTGTGTGTGTGAGGTATGAGGGAGGAGGGTGACTGTATGGTCATGAAAAAAAAAAAGCGACCTGTTTCCACTCCGTCCACGCACACATACACACATTTAGAGGGAAAAATTATGTCGCGTCATCCTTTAAAGAGGCAGAGGAGCCGTTTTCCACTCTTCAGTCAACCTTCAGTGTGTGTGAATCAGGCCTTATGTTCACTTTGGCCTTGGAAATGTCTCAGCAGCACGTCTGAGTCCTTCTGTCCAGCTCACTGATGTTTTAAGTCGTTTTTCAGGTCTAAACATGCGAGGAAACTCAAATCTATTGGGACGATTTTGAAGTGTGAGTGAGAGACGGAGAGCGAAGCGGACGGGGCCAATTGTTTCATTGATCCATCAAACCACTGACAATGTGCTCACCACAAATTGCTCGCTTTGAAGCCGCGTTTTCCATGTGTGCAACGAGGCCTGATGACGCACGTTTTCACCTTTCCAAGTGTGCCTGAGACAAATTGCCTCATTACAGAAAAGCAGCTAGAATAATACGCTGAAATGGACAGAAATGATCTGAGAAGTCCTCCTCCGGTCAGAAGATGTTTTTCCTTCTTGTTCCTGCAGTTGGATGTTTGAGCTTCACTGTGTAAAATGGAGAATGTGTAATTTGATACAAGAAGGCTGTTTTTATTTATCTTTAATTACTCAAAGTGTACATTCAGATTTTAAAGGAACAGTTCACCCAAGAATGTACACCTTTTTTGGGCTGAAGTGGGAACACGAGGATGTAAAAAAACGCCTTTTTCAAAGTGAATGAGTGAATTTTTTTCATTTTTGGGTGAACTGTTCCTTTAAGGGGCAGGCCAACAAGCATGAGTTGTGACATTGCAAATAAGTTGGAAGCCTATCCTGTGGTCTCCTTTATAAAACGGACTTTTATAAAGCCATACTTTGACGTAAAATGATCTTATCTTGACTTGACGTAATTTTCCTGCTGGTCATGTCAGGGTAGTGCAGTTTTGGACGTATATTCGTCAAAGCCTCTGGTGAATTTTGCATGAGGTTAATGAACAATATGCAGCAGCAACACACCCCCAGACTGCATCTTTGGCTTTGTTTAGTCCATCAAATAACACGTGTTGCCTGGCTTTAATCTCCTCTACCACAGCCGTGATCTTGTCTTTCAAAAAGTTTGATTTTCTCTGTTGGTCCCTGGTTATTCCTGAATAAAACCTCATTTGTGCTGCCAAAATATAAAGAGGAAATCTCAAGTGCCACAAGTAAGTTACAAATGGTGATCTTAGAGCAAGGTTTGTATACTCATCAAAAGTTGAAAATTTGATGACAGAGAAGAAATACGTATCATTTTAAGGATTTTAATGTGGTTCTGCAAAAACCATGTCAGACACACATGAGAGTATTTTTATGTTTGGCTTCTAACACGTGTTGAGGAGATCTTTAAGTCCCGGGCTCGGATCGGGAGAACAGTGGGTCGTAAAGATGGACGGCAACCGACCACTCGTGTGTTCGATCAGGAAGCTATAAACGACAAGCACACGTTGTCCTCGCAGATAAAACAGTCGGTTTTATGTAGAAGTAGTAAATATTAATATGATCACAGCTCAGAACATCTGGTGTTCTTGTGTTTCACCCCTCAACAATGTAACTGTGAAGTATTTCTTATGAGAACAACTGGCTGTAGATGAAGGTCGGGCAGTAGTCTTAAGTGTTGAAGAACAAAAAAAAAAATTGCCATTGAGAACAGCAAAGCTCCTAAAGTTCCCAGTTCCTCTTAACAAAATCCCCAATAAGCTAACGCTTCCAGGTAACTAATTTAAGCCAGGGAGCAGAGTTTTGGCTAAAAGTGTTGCCAATAAAACTCTGTTCCAGGAAGTAAAATCTACCACCCCTACAGGCTGAAAATAGTTCCAGACCCCTCGGCACTGAAACTTTTATAGATACAGCTGTATTATATTGTAGCGCTCTCTCCCTTCTCGGCCTAACCCTGTCCTCTTCGATCGTAATTCACATCCTGTTTTTGCAGTGCTTAGTTAGCGCTCGTGTCCACACTGACTCAGGACGAACAGCAGGATTTGTGGTGTCAGCTTTCAGGCGGTTAACATCGTCTGAGTCATCTTAACATCCATCAGCTGTCGTGGAAATGCACCCTTAATAGTTTTGCTCAGAAATTCAACATCGGAATGAGAAAGATGTGATGATTAGTCAGTGGTAATTAGTCTTCATGACTACTGACTGAACTGTTTAGTGTCTATGATATGGGGGATGGATGTTTGTAAAATCAGTGATGAGATGCATCACTTCAGCTAATTTATCACTGTGTTTTACATCCTGTGGGAGACTACTTTCAAACTCTCACTGGTGCGAGGGCGAAGGGTTTATCGAACGCCGTCCCCTCTTCTCTCGTCTCGATTATTGTAGCCGGTAAAGGTTCGTTCATGCTTCACAGCTGTGGACTTCCATACGGACAATAAAAGCTTCTACACATACTACATACAACCGGTGGTCTACATCTGCAGATGTGCTTTATACTCTGCCAAACCTCCCACCTTCTTTTTTTAGAGCCAGCTCTAAAGTATGCAGGTTTAACATGACGTTTAAACCTTTATCAATTAACGTTTTTTTCTAATATCCCTTTAATATTTGAGTTTGATTTATTTATTTAAGGTTAATTGAGGTTATCACATTTCCTTTTGCGTGTGCTGAGATTTAAATGAAGAAAAGAACGTTTATTTCCACCTTTAATCCTCTGCACACTCATTTACATAATGTGTAAAGAAATTAAATTAAACTGAACATGATCTGCAGTATATGTAAATGTACCTACAGCACAGAGAGGACAGAAAAAACCTTTAGCTAGCCAGCAGATTCTTAGCAACCAGTTGGAAAGATCAAATGTCTACATCTGGCCGATTATCCACAAAGAGCAAACACTTTAAGCAGGACAGAAACATACCGCACACCACCAATAACTTCTCTCTCTTGTTAAGATTTCCTTCAGGTATCTGTGAGGGAGAAACTTAATTCCTATCTGCGTTCCAGCTGCTGACCCTGGCCTATAATCTGCCTGCAAGGAGGCGAAAGAAAGGAATTTTTTCCACTCAGTATCAATAAAGTATCACATTATGAACTGATTCTGAATCCAAGTATTTCACTGGATCTTTCTGAACAATGACGGGGGAAGGAGGAGAGAGTTCAACTGTGTCGCTTCCAGCTGACAAAGCACAAATCCTGCCCTGTTCAATCTCCATCTGATATTATCCAAATACACAATATGTGATTAACACGCCACATTTTTATGGGGCGTTAATAAGTCCGGGTCCATTTTTCCAGCGGAGTTACCCCTAGAATCAGCGCTGGTATATTTTCAGACGCTGCGGCCAGGCACGGGCCATTTAGCCTTGGCGGTCAGGTTTAGGTTAACAACGAGGCCTGGGTTTTGGTTATGACATGAAAAATGTTGAGAAAACCAGCAGTGAGAAAACACACAAAGCACCCGGGCCTCCTCCAACGCTGAACATGGAGTATATGTCGGAGCAGAGAGTATCAACAGAGCGATGAAATAACATACAGGCACGAGGCGCGAGTGGTTCCACACAGCCGCTCATAAACGTCGCACAGTGACGGGGTTTATGAGTTCTGAAAACACACAGTTAGGGATCAGGTTTTTGGGTTTTCTGTTGATATATGTGCGCACGCGTGTCGGCATCTGGTTGAGTTCATTTCTGTTTCTAAGTGTCTTCGTCCTCTTTGTTTCTTTCTCTTCCTGCATGTGCGGAGAGCGTGCTCATTCACGTCGCTGTTTTACATCACCGTTCACACTTCACTGATAGAGCAGCAGGGTCAAGTGCCAAACACAAACTGACATTCGCCTAAAAATGGAGACGACGTGGACTCCACACGGGGGATATGGCTAAACTTACAGCTGCGGCCTGAAGCCTTGACCCTCCACTCAGCAGACTGATGTGACGGAGGCGATCCAGTCAAGGGCAGAAATGATTCAGTGGAATTACCGAATTACTTCACGTCCGCTGCTCACAGGAGGGTCTCTGAGATCACAGGAGGGGAAACTGTGTGTGTCAACATCCAGTATATGAAGGTTACACAGATTAAATATACAGTCAAAGGTATAGATGCCAACTCACTGCAGATGGGACGCAAACAGCTCTGAATTAACTTCACTGACACGGTTTGAAAGGAGAATCTCACCCTGACACCATGTTTGAACCTGCTCACGTAAAATAAGACCAGCAAGGCAGCACCACATCTGTATAATGCAACTGTATAATGATGAGGGTCTATGAGCAAATCCTCAGTGCTGACAGTGTGCAGGAGTTCACTACCTTCCTTTGAATGACTTCATTTCTCCGACGCACCTGTCGACCAGGTGTGCATGACACTATGTTCCCTTAAACACACAATGCTATCATCCAGAGTGCTGTGCATTCTCGGTCCAACTGAATCCTGTGGAAACTGTCTTCAGTAACTCTCCAGATTAAAATTAAAGAGATACTGACTCATTCTGCCTCAATAAGCTTCTGATTACACCCCAAATAACACCAAACATTTGTCTCCACTCATGTCGGTTTCATAATAGCACAGAAAAAGAACAAGACATAAATACTTGATACAAACTCATGACTGTTGTCTGAGGTTTTTGAAAGCCGTTCTGGAGCAGTGATCGTTTGTCTGAGGCTTTAACTGCACACGAAATATTATAAATAAAAGGAAACTCTTGATAGGCTGCAAGATGAGTGAAAATATAGGAATTAAGAAAAAACAGAATTATGTTTTATCTCGACTTAGACCTAAACTTTCAAAATATTTACAGCTTCTAATATGAATTATAGACATATTTACAGACATATTTACAAAGGACGAACCTCTTTAGATGTGACGTCTTGTTTTCAAGAGGGTCCTTAATGTAAATATACATAAAACACAGACAAAAACATTCCCAGGCTTGAGTAAATGAGTAAATGTGTACATACTGATACAAAGCTGTACAAATATTCACATGCACATTAAAAATAAGTTATTAATATATGCAATCTGTCACAAATGGTTCACAGGCGCTCTTTGCTTTGCTTTAACGGATCACAAGCCAAAAAGTTTGGGTTGCTGCTCCTCTAAGACTGTAAACCAAGTTATGTTGTGAAGGGATGCAGAAAGCTGCACTGTCCGTTTAAGATGCACCAAGTCAGATATATTTAGTCATTTGCTTCAACCTCAAACCATCCCTGCTCATAAAAACTACTGTCACATCCCAAAAATAGACGATGCGCCCATCAGCAGAGTGTAGACGCTCGCCTGTGAGAAGCTCCGAGGCAGAAACGTAACAGTAACTCCTTCAGCACGATGGATGTGAAAAAAACAACTTACTACTGTGCTCTTAGCCAGAGCCCGACAGATACTGGACTTCTGGTGCCGATACTGATAGCTGACAGCTGATATACACACACAGATATGTAACGTGTTTTACAGTGTTCTGTTTTTATTTAAAGAACTTTATTAAGAAAAAATCTTTATAAATTAAATCTATTATTTCTATTATTATTATACTTTTAACTAGGGGCATGTTTTCCAGGGCTGATCCTGATTATTAGTAATCAAGCAGACCGATAACTGATTTTTGGAACCGATATACATTTGCAGTGAAAATAAAAATCTTGGTATTAAAGTTGAGAATAACCAGCGATGGAATGTAACTAACTACAATTAACTAAGTACTGTACTTCACTACAATTATTGAGATTCTTTACTTGAGTATTTCCATTTTCTGGTACTTTATACTTCCACTTCACATTTATTTGATAATTTAGTTACCTGTTACTTTGCATATTCAGATTATTATGTGTTTATAGGCTGTCATTTGTGACGTGTAACCACGTGCTGCATCGGAGCCAAAGTAGTGCATTTTTAAATCAGTTTATTTTATCGGCAATTGGATACAAAAAACACAGATAGCAATAATTGATAAAATGCTGATTATCGGCCGGGCAGGTTAATCAGTCTTCTTAACCTGTATATCATTGTGAAACTGTCCTTTTGTCTTAAAAAGCAAAGATGTTTGGTCAAAAGTGAGACTATAATGATTATAGTAAAAAAACTATACTGTACTAATGTGAATTAAGGAAAAAGGCTCGTGGTGAAGGTGCTTGAGCCACTAAGTGTGTGTCACATGTTGTCTCTGCGCAGGTGAACATGCGGACACACTGGGTATTCAGCTCTTAAGTGTATATTAGTGCATCCGCCTGCATTCGTGTTTGTATCTGCCTGAAAGTGAAGACACGTGCACAACCTCTTTCTGTAAGTACTGTAAAGGTGCCTGTGTGTGTGTGTGTATGTATGTGCATGTGCATGTATGTGCCCGTCCAGCTGCTGCCCGTGTAACTCTAGTAAACATCAAGGCAGCGCTTCGCCTTGCTGAATTAACAAATCTCTCACATCCATCGCCACGCGCCGCCTTTGAAACGCACACCGGCGGCCTCGGCTCGGCCCTTTGAACCCTCAATCATTCTCTCCCTCGCCCACACTGCTCTTCTCTGTGTCAGATTATACTCCAGTTAAATATCTACTCATTAGTGCTTTTGGTAGTTTCTCCCCATTTGACCTCCTTCTCATTTTACATTCCTGAATTAATTTTTCACAAGTGGAGGTGTGATCACGACTGCTGCCGGAGAAGGAGACAGAAGAACATTTCGACTCTTTATTACTGACTATTCATCAGTGATTCCTGACGTCCTCTCATGTAACGACTTGATTCCAATTAACTCCCTTTGCTATCTTCTCTGATCTGATCTGTAAAACCGCAGCAAGTCATTAACTATAAAACTAAAGGAACTTGATAAAAACAAACAACTGTTTCATATTAAAGGGGCTCCGGCTCTGGCCGGCCGTTTATGTCAGCGGACTCTATTTCTAAACGTTAGCTACTGTTTCTTTGAGGGAACGTTCTTAAAGTCACATCAGGACTGTCGCACAAAATACGACCTGAGTCCGTCACACAGAAATCCACAGTCCGGCAGCGTTAAACCACTTAAAGAAATCATTTACAGGCGTGTAGAGGCGACCGAGAGAAACGTTACGTTATGTCACGTTACAATAGGCCAATAAAAAAGTGATTAATATATGTAGATTGCCACAAATTGTTACATATAGACCTTTTTAAGTTCTGTAGAATGAATGTAACGTTTCTGTTAAAGTAGATAAAATCAAACAGCACTAACTTATCAAAAAACACCAGATATTATCCAATGACGTGACAATGACTTGTGTTCAAGTGTTCATGATGAGGCGATCTTAAAGTTTTGCAGTAAAGTTTTATGCACCTTATGTTTAATATTGTCGGTCAACTTCCTTCCTCACTCTCCGACTCCCCCTGAACTTATAGAAACAGGTGACCAAATGAAACGCACTGTTACCTTGAACAACATGACAGACTTCTCTGCGTTTGAACATTCGTGGGAAGGTTCAGGACAGACCTGTTCAACTGGCGGCCCGTGGCTTAATGTGACCCTTTAACAACCTCATTCTGGCCCTTTGACCATTTTGTTAATAGGCTAATTAGCCCGTTCATTAATTATGTCTCTTGCTAAGCACTAAAATGATCTTATTTCATGTTAAAAATTGAACCCACGCTGTTTAAGCAGGGGGAATATACAAGCACCATACTGACAGCTTACTTCGTAGATTAAAAAGGTGCCTTGTTTTTTCTCTGTACTTCTGTTTGTATAAAAGTTTCTTTGTCAAGAAGGAAAACTAGAACATTTTATTGTTTTAACACATTTAAATTCAGAGCTTTACAGGGGAAATACATGCTGTTATGTTGACTCTGAAGCATTAGAGGAATCAGATCCACTGACAGGTGAAGGTCAGCTGAAGCATCCTGATGCATGTCAGCTCCACCCACCCAGTAATGCTCAGGAAAATAATCTACACATATTAATTTATTAGCGGCTTGTGTGTGAGCGAAGGTCTGACTGCTGCTCTGCTCAGTGCTGAGTGTTAAACTCCTCTGTGATCCCTGCAGGAATGTCGCAGAAGCCTGAGTCACACTTCAAAGCTACAACCGGAGCTCTTGAGTGTGTGCATGTCTTATGAATGTGCACGAGCGTGTGTGCGTGAGTTTGTTTGCTTTGCACTCACTTGCATGTATGATTGTTTCTGCATAGATTCTGCGTGCATGCTCGCAAGTGTGAAACGTGTGTTTGCACGCCCTTCAGTGCGTGCTGAAGTGTGTGTGTTGAGACTTTTGCGGTCGTCTTGTTTGACTTCAAAGATGCTGGCACACTCTGCTGTGTGAGGCTACATGCTGACAGGCCGTCTTTGATGAACAACTATTTACAACAATGTAAAACTAACCAGCTCATCATGATGCGCTGCTGGGCGACGTTTCAACATGACTCACCCCGACGCCTGCTTTGTTCAACACTCATTTGCGTTACTCAGAGCTGTTTGTGGATTAATAATAATGCAACTTTTTATCTGCGCCCAGTGGGATGCTGTTTTTGCTGCTTACTCACCTCCAATAGTCGGTGTTTTTCTAGAGAGCGTTTCAGCAGGGGCAGATGCTTGCATATGTTTGGTCTTGTAGTCAAGGAGCATATGTGTACTTGCCTCCTTCAAGTTTAGACTCTGAAGCTAAGTAACACAATGCATCAGGCAGCTGTTTGCTGTTGTTACTAGTGTAAGTAAGAAACACACATTGCTGCTATCAGGTGGAAATCTCTTCATTACAAGGTTATCTACGGGTCGAAGTAATTTCACGCCCTTTAGGCTTAGAAAATCCTTTCAAGTGCCTTTTGGGTTAATTGAGAACACTGGCATAAATATCGATGCGCGGTGCTCTGGGGCCCACAAGATGTTAGGGTCCCACACACGCTACCTTCGCTGTGGCACTAAAAATAGTGGAGCATTTTTTCCTTTATTCTCTACAGACGGTGCAGCATCGACAGCACACACAGTTTTTCTTGCTCTTCTGACTAACTTTTCAAATGCAAAAGTCCAGCAAATGTTTTTCAAGTAGTTAATTAACACTTCTTAATCGTATATGAGCAGGAGGTTTTTTGTTATAGTCAGCTGACTTAAGTTATGCTGTCTAAAAGGCCCTGACACA
Source organism: Pagrus major (assembly GCF_040436345.1). Taxonomy (NCBI): domain Eukaryota; kingdom Metazoa; phylum Chordata; class Actinopteri; order Spariformes; family Sparidae; genus Pagrus; species Pagrus major. The sequence continues at coordinate 34,131,086 of NC_133232.1, read as the reverse complement.
CCAAGCCAATGCTGGGCTATCAGTGAGTGTGGCCTGTACAGTTGGATGACTGAGTGTGTTGAATCGGTTCGGCTAAGCTAATCAGTGCGCGAGAGGAGAGAAACCGTAAAGAAAGGGAAAGCCTCTTGAGCCTGATGGCTGATGTTTTCACTCATTTCGTGCAGTTTCTCCTGATTCTTCAGCTTCACCTCTTCACAGGTGCCATTTGCAAATGTTTGACAAACCATGCTCTTGATTAGAATTGGCTATATTAGCAAGAGTGCTGTGAAAATGATGCTGACGCTGCTTTGTCATAACAACAGTTTGTATGTCCGCAGTCTTGAGTCTTCCCGTTCAGAACGAGTTATTTCTTCTCATGCAGCCACACAACGTACGAGCTAGCTGTCGGTAGCTTCTGTGGTGTGTTCAAGTGCAGCGTTTTGGCAGAGACACCGGCAACGTGATGCAACGCAACGGTCGGCCTTCGTTACCACTTGTTCTTCGTCTGTTTGATTTGTTTGGGCCCGTTGCACCGACAGGTTCTAAGTCGGTTTGCAGGATGGGAGACGTACGGTGAATCTCTCTCTGGCCACGTAGCAATTGTCTACTTTGCATTTGTGTAGACTGGTTGTGTGTGTTTGTTTGCGTGCGCATTTACAATTATGTTACTCTGCAGTTAAAGAAACACACTTTAACTTACAGTAAAATAAATGTCTGAGTTTGAAACACAGTAGCATTGAAGATACCACATGCTCAGGGATGCATAAAACCAGGGTCTGCGTGGGCTGACAGAAGCTTAACTCTGTGGCTTGCGCTCATCGTTTTAACGACATGTCTGACAGCATCCACACATCCATCCCTTTCTTCAAACTTCTGTTTTCACTTGTTGTGAGAGCTGTGGTCTGCGGGCTAAGCTGAGTTTCAGCAGAGAACCAAAAAGGACACTCACTCAGATCGTCATATTGTTTTAAACCCGACTGGTGTTGGCAAGAAGTGCTCTGAACCCCCTCATCAGAGCTAACGCTCACATACAGAGACTTTGGAAGGATGTTAGCCTTGAATGAAAGTTTCGAAAATATCATACTAGCTCAAAATTAGAGTTAAAAAAAAATTTAATGCTTCTGCAGGGCTCCAGAATAACTTTTTTACACTGGTGCACCCGATAAAACTTGTTAATTCAATTTCAAAAAAAATAATATCGTAAACAATTTTTCGCCGGAATAAAGATGAAATGTTTTTTCTTCATCTTAATCGCAGCAAACGTCAGTAACAAAAATTGTTTTAAACATTTCTTTTAATCTGACCTGCTGAATTTCAGGCGCACCAGTGCAACCAATGAAAAGAGACGCACGTTACAGATGTTCGGGGGCCACAAACAGTTAAACAATACAGAACGAGCTCAAAATGGATGTGCACAGAATTAAAACAACACGTCAGACAAAAAGGCATTAAAATATAGAAATTAAGTAATCATACTGAAATGTAAAATACACTCAGAACAAAGGAATGTAGACAAGAGATTATGGTCACGGCCACAGTGTGTGTGTGTGTCTTTGTACGTGTGTGTATCAGTTTTCAGCATGCTGTCACACTGATCAAACTACAGACTGATAGCAGAGGCGCCGCAAAACCATCGCCGTGTTTGCCTAAGAGCTATGGGGAAAAACTGCACACACACACACACACACACACACACACACACACACACACACACACACACACACACACACACACACACCTCACCCAGACAACACAGTGAAAACATATTGTGCATGCATTTATGTGAAATATAATGCAGAGGAATGCAGCGACAATCTGCAAGTAAGTACATGCAGACGCACACCTGATGGCTCCGAACACAACCGGTCTGTTCGAGCTCATTTCTTGTTTTCTGTTTCAAATTACATACGATTCCATACCATGTCTCAGTCGGCGGTTATTTTCCATAATCAGTGTTTTGTTTTTCACCTCAGCTATGTTAAATGTTTAAAAAGAAATACAAGCGATAAAGTATTTTATCAAACTTCCTGGAGCTGAGATACGGCGTGGTGGCAAAAGCCAGTTTAGTCTACGACCACATGACAAGGAAACATTGAGAAAGGCTACAAAGCTTTTTATCAAACCCAGATAAAACACACACAGCCGACACCATGATAAACTTTTTGATAAGTGGAACAAGTTTTTCCATGTCTGCTGCTTTTTTTTTACTGCTTTTAACATCAAGCCTTTCTCTGTTGCATCCCGCCCTGCTTGTTTGTCAGTGAGGTGAGCTTGGAGAAGCCAGATGTAACTGCTGGAATCTGGAGAGTGACAAAGGCAGACTGAAGGCGGGGGGGATCTCTGAGCGTAATTCGCTCTTCACGTCGTCATTAAGACATCAAAGCGGCTGCAGAAGATACAGGGCCTTTCAGCGCTGACACAAACGCATTCTCGGGGAGCGGAGTAACGAATGAGAGAAGAACAGCAGAGAAAAGAAAGCAAAGAGAGGAGGAGGAGGAGGAGGAGGAGGAGGAGGAGGGACGTTGCGTGCTGAAGATCCAGGCTTTGATGATGGCGCAAGAGCGAAGCAGCAAAAAGCAGACAAAAGTTTCTAAAACTTCAAAAGAAGCCTTTTTGTAGCGCAGGTCCGCTCTCTCTTCTCCTTGATTCTTCCATTCTTTTCTCTCCCTCCTCTCTTCAAACATGTCTTTGCTAATTGCCAGACCCTGTTCTGCCCTTCGCAGGCTCTCAACTCCTCTCAGGTCTATTCAGCGGGGGGTTGTTACAGCGGGGAAGGCCTAATAACACCGCTCCGAGTGGGACAATGGAGCCTGCAGGGGCCAGCTAACAAAATCCCAGCCCTAATGAGAAAAGACTCCTTGAGCGAACAAGCAGGTCTGTCAATAGACTGGGCCTATAATGGAGTTGGAGGGTGGGGGGGCCGGTGGTGGGCTGGGTGGCGTAGCGTGTGCGTATGTGTGTGTGTGTTTATGGCGTTGGAGTCGTGGGTGCGTCTGTATATGTGATGAAGACATAAAGTAAGAAAAGTGAAACTTCTGTATGAAATTGAAGACAATCAAAGAAAGAAATGTAAAGTGAGGGCGTGTGTGTGTTTAAGTGCATGTGTGTCTGCATGAGTGTGTGTGTGTGTGTGTGTGTGTGTGTGTGTGCTGCCTCCTGAGGGCAACAATAGTGAACAGGACAAATCCTCCAGACCGCATAATGGCCACTAAGCTGTCTATTCAGAAGTACACAGCTCCCCTGCTAACCGCTCTGATCAGGCACGAATACCCTCGCTCACCCATTCACACTCCTTCCCCCCTTTTCTTCTTCCTTTAATGTTTTTTTTTTCTGAATCTTTCTTTTTTGCTCCTCATCCGTCTCTTCTGACTTCCTGTTCTATCTCTCACTTTTCTACTGCCGTGGTATTATCGCCTGGTTCTAGTTTATCAAAGCAAGAAACTGTTAAATGTCTTCTCCTCATAATTCTCTACAGAAACATCCACATTTTAAAGGATCTTTATCAAAAACCGTGTAAACTTTGTAGAGCTGCACATGTGCTGAATTAATAAAGCAATAAATTCGTGGTCAAGTGAACTGTTATGATAATTGATTAATCGGTTTGAGTATTTATTAAAAAGGAAAAAGGTCAAAATTCGCTGATATTTCCTGTTTCTTTTCCCCTCTATGACAGTTAAGTGAATATTTTTGGGCTGTGAACTGACAAGACATTTTCAGAAGACATCTGGGTCTTTGATCATTATTTGCAGCCCAATTTGTTTGTGATTAAAAATAACTACTGATAGCCAAAATATAGTAATGAGAAACATATGCAACTTTCAAATATCTAAACAGCCTTAAAATTGGCTTCATGTATCAATTATCTGTTATCTGTTCCTCCATCTGTCGTGCTCCCGGCCTACTCCTCTTAATCCCTTCTCTGTCCTCCCTTCTCCTCCTCTTCCTCCACCCAATCATTTCTGCAGTGTGTGTGTGTGTGTGTGTGTGTGTGTGTGTGTGTGTTTGCACTGATGAGGTTTCGACCTCTCTGCTGTAAGAATGCAGATTCGTTTTTGTTGCGTGTGACGAGCCGGCGGTTATGCAGCTGGGATGCTGAAGCAGCTCGTTGGCTTTCACTTGTAGGTGGAGTTCTCTGGTTGGTGGTGGGTGGTTGTTAAGTGGGGGGGTGGGGGTGTGCGTGCGTGTGTGTGTGTGTGTGTGTGTGTGTGTGTGTGTGTGTGCAGGAGACGAGGACACATCTCCCCTGTAAGCACCTCTCTCAGAGCAGTGAGTGTCTCCTTGAGAGGATTTGCGGATGCCTTTCACATGTCTGAACTCTCGCTGCTTGGTCGTTACCTCACAGTCGCTTCTTCACGCACTTCATTACTAAAACAGTTTGATTAAAGCAACATTATGTAACTTGTTTACCTTTAAATAACAGCTTCAGATCATTTTGATGGCACAGGGTCTTGTGAACGGTGTCTCCGCCCCCCTATCACTTGTTTCTGCTCTATGTACCTTCAGTGAGAGGGTCGGATCACAGCGTCACATACGTTTACTTCAACATACAAGTTTCTGATTGTTACAGACCTGGGATCTGTACTGACGACAGCGATGTTGAACTGTAGGGGGCGCCAAATCATACAAAATGCCTATTTCTACATAATGTTGCTTTAAACTGTGTTTAAACCTGAATTTTGGTACTCGATTACAGTTTTTGTTTATTAATGAAGCACTTTAGTAACCTCGTTATTTTTTTTTGCTTTTCTTTATTTCAAATGATTCTCATGTTGTCGTTATGTTTGACTGTATTGATATTAGTGCCAATATGAAATCTGACCTTCAGTGTGGAAACAAAGATAATACGTTATTGATGGAAGAATACCAAATCCTAAAAGATAACAAGTGTTGTCTTCACCCACAGAGCTACACGTTATCTATCTCTGGTGTCAGGAGTTTCCAAATAAGTGTTAGATAAGGTCACGATTCGATTACATTTCTCTATTTTCTTTTATTGATTTTGCACTGATGTCTATGCCATTGTTGGACTATCGAGTATTGATTTGTAAAGATCAATAGATCGTTGGTTTTATGGCCTGACAACTATAATTTACATTTTTAAATTCCTCTACAGGCTACGTGGTGTCAAGTGATCGCAATTAAAAGCTCATTTTGATGAATTTTTCGATTGAGAATTGAAATTGTGACAGCCCGTAAAAAAGAACCAAAAGAAAATATTTTAAAACTGGAAAAAACTTTAAATCAACAACGACGTGACCAGAAAATCTGACGCCAGCTTTCAGAACAGTAGAGTTTATGATGCTCGGTGTTATTGGAACATTTCAGTCCACCACATTTAAACTTGTTCACTTTCGAAAATAACTAAATAAAATAAATATTCTGGTCATCAACGATCAGCTCGGTCTTCTGCACACTTTCCCTCATGTTCACCCACAAACTCTCCTCACGCTCATGCCTCCCCCTCTCCCTCCCTCCCTCTCTCCCGTCTTTTGTTACTGTTGGACTCACACTGAGACGTTTGGTCTTAATTACATTAAACAAACTGAGGAACTGCGCTACTTTAAAGTGGCACACATCCTCAAATATTCAGTTTCACATAGTTTTACTCACATTAGGGACTGACAGCGTGTCCTTCATAATGTCAGTAATGCACCAAATGACCCGTGTTGAATTCTGCTACATTTATTGCTCATATTTTGTATTCGCTGTGCCAAAACACACACAGAGACGTAAAGTTACACCTCACATTAGCTATGGAAGAGTTGCTGTGGAAACCCAGAGTGAAAACACATTCGCTTCGCACTTTGAGAACAGCTGGAAGATTAAATTAAAAGGAAAATTCCACCCTAAAACAGAACGTACAACTATGTATATGACATGTAGAGGATGATATGAAAAAAGCAAGAACTGGATCTTGTTTCAACCAAAAATTGATGTGTGTGACTTACAGATGCTTCCACTCACACTCGAGAGAGGATGAATGAAACTCAGGAAGCTAACCTGAAGAGATGTGAAGCTTCAGTGAGAAACAAAAGTGATCGAACTCTCCAGAAATCATAGAGAAAGTGTGTAATACTTCTGCTTTAGGGTGGATTTCACCTTCAGAATGACTCACTGCTCAGTCCTTGAGAAAAGAGGCCCGCTGACTGACAGATGGCATCCAGTGCGGAGAATTGAAGTTAAAGCTAGCGGAGGGTATTTAAGACCCATTAGGGGTCTTGGAGAGCTCGGCTTGGCATACAATCAGTAGATGCAAGCCATACTCGCTTACTCGCTCACTCACACACACACACATAGATGCACATACACAAGTGTAAACGGAGCATGAAGGCAAACAGAAGGGGGAAGAATGAGGAGCTGAAAGACGCTGCAGAGAAAAGACATCTTCTATCGGCCGGTGGAGGAGGAGGAGGAGGAACACGACCACAGGGTGGTTGTTAAAGAAAGGAGAAGAAGAAGAAAGAGTGGAGGGAGGCAAGACAGATGACAAAAACAGACAAACTGAAAGAAAGTGAGCAGGAGTGAGAAATGAGAGAAGGTTCTGGTGTAGAAACCTTCAGGTTGAAGGACTGTGTTTCTTATTAGTGTTGTCAGAAGTATCGAAGTATCTACACTGAATACCTGAAATGGTTTCAATGCTACAATTCTCCAGAACCAGCTGCGTTTTTCACTTTCCTCTCTGACAGCAAGTTGACACAAGCACAGTTGTGGCGCTGACACAGTCCCACCTCCCTCAGAGGTAAATTAACTCACAGAACATAATCCTTGTTATATTTATCTTTCCTTAATAATATATCACACATATGCCCTCAATGTGGCGTTAATCTCCCCCCACAGTATTGAACATGGTGTTGAATATCGTCACCTTTTTCAAGGTATTGTATCGAAGATCTGGATTCCTGTACCGTGACAACACCAGCCCTTTCTGTTAACATTTGCATTCATCGACGTCCATAATAACGTCATTTCTCCATGTTTTGGATGCTAAATCCACAGATCTGAGCTGATTGTACGCTGTAATTTCCACTCTGGATGTTAATACTAACTGATTTCCCTGACGTTTAAACTTAAGTCTTAACTTAGACCAGTCAACTGCTGTAGCACCATTTAATCTATAAAGATAAACACTGTCTGCAAACACATTTGAGACTTCAACAACAAATTGTTTTTCAAATGCCGCTGCCACTCTACTGGATTCATCACATACATCCCTACGGATCCACAGACCTGTCAATCAGTCAGAGTGGAGATAATGCAAAGTGTTTCCTTTCTTTTGCTCTCTTGAGGAAGTTTTAGTTTCTACAGCTTCAGATTCACCGCTCTTGATCCCGACAGTGTTTTGGATTCAGGCGTGACATCTCAACCTGTCAGGACAAGGATTTCCAAAAACTTCCATAGTTATTCTTTTTGTCTTCTCCAGGCTTGTTGACGTCTTCAGACTGAAGCCAGGAAAAATAACAAAAAAACCCAGGAGCTTTATTCTTTTCTCTCCGTGCCCTGTCCATCTTCTTTCCGTCTCTTTGCTGGAAGTGAAACGAGGCAGAACGAGAGGATGTGGGACAGACAGCCGTGAAATGGAGGCCAGGGCCCCTGAGGAGTGTGTGTGATCGTGTGGATGTGTGTGTGTGTGTGTGTGCATCTGTGTTTTGTTCACATCTGTCTGTGACGTGTGTGTGTGTGCATGGAAAAATAACGTTTTCCTCTCCTGTCTTGTCTTGTGCACATGCACAGAGATACAGCGTATATACTGTATCTGTTTGTGTATCTGTGTGTTTGTCTCGATCGGACTCGACAACAAGGCGGCTAAACAGCTTTTGAAACTTGACTCCAGTCTTTTTGTCCATCTGTAACTTCACAATCCCCCCACATGAGCACGGAGACACACACCAGCATGTTTACATCTTCTGCTCTCGACAGTGCCACCCTGATTTCCGGAGGAACAGCTTTGTCTACCTCGCTGTAAGGACGGCGTGTTGTCAGAACAGGACCGGCATGAACTCAACGGATCAGATGCACAGCAGCGTGACATGACTGATGGAGGAATCTGGACTCGCTCTCTCAACTTGCTTGTAACTTTCTGCAACTGTTAAGAAATCAATCGTTCAGTTTTGTTGAACTCTGAGCAGAATTTCTCATCCCCTTTTTCAAAGTAAATTTATAGCATCTCACAATAAAAACTATGTTAAAGAACGATACATTAAATGCACAGTGTGTAGATTGCACTGCTTGGGGTCTCTGAATCAAAACAATGAAACCAAAGGCGTAGTCCTGAAGCAGCACGGGATCATGGGAGTTGGTGTCTTCATTGTTCAAAACATTCTTCATAGTACCACCACTGCTGATGAAAATCTATCCGACATAACTCAGGTAGAAAATGTTTGTGGACGACGAGATGTACTGAAGTTTTATACATGTTACGTTTACCAGTGATGGAGTAACTAACATTTGCTCAAGTACTCTACTTAAGTACAATTTTGAGGTACTTGTCGTTACGTCTTCATTTTCTGCTACTTTATATTTTTACCACTACCTTTTGGAAGCAAATATGGTACTTTTTAGTCCATTGTGAATGTGTTTCGTGTCTGTCACAGCGACATAAGACTTTATGAAACGCACCCTTACCTTGATTTCTCCAGGTTTGTTGGAAACATCTGGGATAAGGTAAGAAGACAACAACAAAAAATATATATCACAAAGTTTGAGTCACTTTCAGATGTTGTAATGTGGATATAAACACTGGAATAACTGTATTAGAAAACCTACAGAAGTCAGAATTAGCAAGTATCGGAGCAGTAGAAGAGTTTGGGAGCCACTCGTCTGTACTGCCATACTCACAAAACATTTTTTTTCTGCATTACCTTTCAGTTTCTTTTCCCCAGGCAGCAAGAGAGAAGCCAAGACAGAAACAGAATAGATTCTAGGCCAGTGAAGGCAACAATATGGTTCAAATGTAGGGAGGCTAAACCACACGATGATTTCTGGGCTCCGTTTTTAAAAATAACATCTTTTTCATGTTCTGTAAATCATGATCGGGACCCCCCAAAAAATCTCCTGTGAGGCCTCAAACCCTCAACTGAACACCAACCGAGCGGTTCCTGCAAACCAGCGTGCTGCAGCTCCACGTTCGCCCCGTGCATTTTTCTGCCATTAGTAAGAAAAGTGCTGCGTGTGTAACCTGAGCAGAAGAATCTGGCGGTAAAAAACACAAAATCCACAACACACACACACACACACACACACACACACACTCAGATAAATACAGCGTAGGCAGGCACAGCTGCCCTGGTGTGTTTGTAAGTAGGTGGGTGAGGGTGTGTGTGAAACAGAGGGTTATATGAGATTCTCTTCGGACCCTGTGCAATCACACACACACACACACACACACACACACACACACACACACACGTACATTTCTCTGTGTATGTGTGTGTGACTCATACTAATTAGGCTGCAAACCTTGGCCACCTCTACATCCTCTCCAGACGAGGCACCAGATATCTCAATTAAAAATGAGGTAATATGAGAGCACAAAAACAGAGGAGGTATCAGGACGGAGGAACCGAGGGATACAGAGATGAAGTTGGTCTGCAACCTGATCTGATGTGTTCGTGTTTGGCCGGAGGACAGCTGCAGTCTCACACATGCAACACAGTTAAATGGAGAGAGAGAATTAACCTGGTAGAAGGAAGGTGATTTACGAGGACTGGATGCTCGTTGTGAAATACACGTAAGACGGAAGCAACTTTTTGAATTCGTCTGCATGCAACATCTCACTGAATGAAGGCGGTGTGAAGTGAGGATGTCGGTCTGTATGAGGTGATTACACATTTTAGTTGAGTTTAGAAATGTCGAGGGGCCGCTTTCCGCTTCGAAAACTGGAAGTTGATGACCAGTTAGTGCTGGACGCTACAGAGAAGTAAAAGAAAAAACCCTGGAAGGAAATGTTTTTTATGAAATCCTTCAAAGACGACAACAAACTTTTGTACGAGTCAACATCCATTATCCTGGTGATCGTCACAGAGGTGATCAGTACAGACAAATGGACCTTCAGAGACCCCAACAGAACCGAAGACTGTTGTCTCAGATAAATAATGTTTTTTTATGTGTAATGTTGAGCCGTATATATGTTATATAAGCTTTTAATAACTTGTTTAAATAATGACGACTGAGTTATTAGTGTAGACCATCTGAAAAGTGTTACACCGGTTAGCTAAGAGGTGGCTAGAAGGTTAGAAACCAATAATCAAAGCACGTCTACAACATTAATTTGAAGAAAAATCAAGCTCATTGACAGCCCTGTAAACGTAAAACGACCCTTTATTGAACTAAAAGTGCAGAGAAAATGTAGAACTGAATCATATTTCTAAATCAATCCTCTTTCAAGTCCTGTTTCAGGTTTATTTCCCATTTGTCAACTTTCATCTCATGCTTCCATTTGTCTGATTTCAACAGTCATCGTGTTTCTGCTGCTTGATGAACATGAATCACGTACAAACTTGTTTATTTAAACGTGTTTGAATACATCTACGCTTGTAGATCTTTCTCTGCCTGTCTTTCCTCCTTTTTGTTCTCCCAATTATGACCAGATGTCAGCTGCTACGGCTGAGCTGCTCAATCATCACAAATCTAAACTCTTGAATGGACCTGCATGCAACACGCAAACACACACTCTCAGACAAAAAGTGCACTGATTAACATAAAAAACACTAAACTGTATTTCCGTGTTCACGTTCACTGAAAACACACTCCGGCAACACACAAGTCCAAACCAAACTTCCTTCCTTCCTTCTTACGCACGGCTTCCCGACTCCAGACACGCTCCTATTGTCATCACATCTGGTTTGAACTATAAATTTTCTATCATTTCGCTCTTCTGGGAGGAGAAACAATCTCAGGGTTTCATACGAAGACGGACAGCGGAGAAAAAGAAGAAGAGAGAGGGAGGAATAAAAGACGAGAGCTCTCCTGGCAGTCAGTTTTTGAAGGACACCGAGGTTTGTGGAGCAGAAATAAAAAAAATATCTTTCTCAGTTTCACTTTACTGGTGGTCCCATAAATCTGTGCACACCAACGCAACCATACACACATGCACGACGCCTCAGATAAACAAGCACATACACACACACACACACACACATACACAGGCTGTTTACTCTGAAAACATTTGCCAACCTACACACAATGAAAGAACAAACACTCGAAGGAATCTTCTAATTTCCCCCGCCAACAAAAGCCTGCCTTCACAAAAAAATGCCTCTCCATCACTTCCAGTCACCAGGCAGTCGTGCAGTGGATGTTTTACAGTAATCAAACGGTAAAACGTCCGGGAAAAGAAAGAAAAAAAAAAGGAAACTGTGAAAATATTGATAGAAATTAAGTCGTGGTCGGAGAAAAATGAGCCGGCTGACTGAGGAAGGAGGAACGAGGGCTGAGATTGAGCGTTAATAGGAAAAAGGTGTTAAAGATACTTTGGGTTAGAAATTGAGAGGGAAACACAACAAGACACAGGTGTGGGCTCATTACTGTGAGACGGAGCGGTCACAGAATAATTACGGCAGGACCACACAGGAGAGCAGATTAAACCGGAGAGGAGGAGGAGGAGGAGGAGAGACGGGAGGAAGTGAGGAGGCAAAGGAGAGAAAAACTCACTGAGCAGAGACGCAGAAAACTAAACTTCAGTTTGAAAAAGTCCTGAGCCGATGAACACGAGCCATAACTGCATCCATCTATCCCCTCCATGCTTCAGACATCGTTCAGTATGCAGATTGTTCCAGCTATGAAAACACTGCCCTCCACGCTAACTGCGTCTCTGAGGAGATGCTGTGGCATGACTCCTGGCTAGAGTTACAGGGAGGGGTCATCACTGAAGGTTAACCTGGTGGAGCACAAAGTGTCACGATTGCACGTTATTGAATTTTCGTTGATATCCACTCTGTCTGTGCCCTCCAACTCTTTTTGACCAATTACCTGCGCTGATATATGCACATATTTTTTTTTCTAGCTAATGGTGCAGAGCATCAAGTCTCTCCTGTAGTGGAATTAACATTTTATCATGCCTCCTCTTATTGTCACAATGCTTTTCAAGATGTACACTTTCACTGGGAAAGATATTGGTCATTGATTTGCATTGCGTGGGCTTAATTTAGTGTATTTTTGGCTCGTCGTATCAGCAGGAATGTCATTTTGGGCCAATGCTAATATTTCATTTTAAATCCTTTATTTAAGCCTTTCATTTTAGGCTGATACAGACGACATGCTTGACTTGAAAGTTTATTCTCCATCTTAGAAACAGCAGTTGACAATCTCATGTCAAATCTAGTTAGCAACTGTTTTGGTGCTTTCGATCGAATCAGATCATCGTCATCCTCAGCACACCCCAGTAAACTTTGAGGACGTCTCCCCCACATTGGCCAAAAAGTTGAGTATAAGGACGAGAACTCCTAAAAAAATGTATATTTGACACTGGACAAACTCCACATGCAATACCGAGAAGGTGTGATACGATTAAACTTGCCAGAACAGCAACTTTTATGGTGAGATTACTCTGAGAACTACACCAAGATTGCTGCAGGTGCATAAAAACAGCCAACAGTTACATTTACCAAACAGTTTTACATTTAAATATACTGTATGTGTGCAGATTTGGGTGACATTCCTGCAGGTAACGGCAGGTCTGTGGTCGAAGCAGAAGTACACGAAGTATTGGTCCTCTGTGGCCGGTGAGGCTAACTTAAATGACAAACTCCTGATTTGCTCGCGGGGGGTTCGCCCAATCCATTGTCTCTGAAGCATGTGAGTGTGCGCATATGTGAAACTGAATAAAAGGGACAGTGAATGAGAGCGAGCGAGTGAACGAAGGAGAGAGAGAGAGAGAGAGAGGCAGCAGCTGTCTGCCTGGATGACCTCAGCAGCAGCTGCTGCACCCCCCCCGCCCCTCCACCCTCCACCACCCTGCTGCCCTCTGTATGCCAGCTCCCCTTTGAAGTTCAGGTCAAGACCGATACAGCTCCGGATCACATACCGATAGTCATTACTGGAGGTAGAGGGATATTATTTAATGCCCATTTATTGTACATAATAGGATAAAAAAAATATTCCTGAAACTGAAATTAAAATGCAAACTTTTACATAATCAGAAAATGTCATTTCAAAGGAAAAACTGTCACTTAGCATAAGTGACAATAACATCTATGGGTATTGTGGATATTGCTGCAACGGTAACTTTTGTTTGTTAATTGGTCTCATGTCACAAACCATTAACGATCAATATTCATCATTGCTACTTTTAAGACTCCCACCGCGCTAGAAAAATCTTGTCTGACCGTTCGCTTTGTCAAAATGTTGAATATGAATTCCCATTAAGAAGATATCGGCTGGTGATATCTGCGTCAGAGCATTTTACTCGAGCCCGTCTTTGAAGTGCTGACGCGAGGCAGAGAGAGATGCTTCAGACAGATTCTGTGGATTCACTGGAACCTGACACACACACACACACACACACACACACACACACACACACACACACACACACACACACACACATTGACACACCGTCTTCCCTCCAGGTATTTTGTTTACATGGACAGACATTTGAGTCCCGGTATAGAAAGACACACACCTTGATTTGTGCTTCAGGCTACAGACAACAAAGTTTGTACAACTGAGTAAACACATAAAGACACACACCCTGACAACCAACTCAGCTTTCTGGATGCAAAATTGGAAAATCATTATGTAAAAAAAAAACAAAGCTCAACAATGAGTCTTTTATAGACATCAAACCTAAGACACTACACTGACGCAATGTCGTACACACAAGCAGAGCCGGGGGGAAAACAAAAGCATGTTCTCTAACAATCTCATTTATGATCATACAGGAACACACAAGAGTAACAACTGTGGTCACACACACAAACACACACACACACAGTCCTTCATTGTCTGACGGGCTGATTGCTGTATAATGGCCCCGCTAATCTAACCTGGCTAATTACATATCCTAGCAACTCACACAACAGAATCAATGAAAGCGAACAAGTATGAAACGACTGTGTTTAATCAGTCTGTCATCTTGAACAACACACAAATCCACACTGTACAATCTCATTCTCTGTTTGTTCTTACCTATGATGATGAGTGTGTAGTTGACGTTCACGCTGCCGAAGCCGTTGGTCGCCTTACAGATGTACGTCCCCGCGTCCTCAGTCTCCACCTCTTTAATACGCAGAGCGTGCTGTAGGACCCTGAACCGGGTCCAGCCGCTGTGGATGTTGCGGTTATCTTTGGTCCACATGATGAGCGGCGGGGGGTCGCCCTCCACGGGGCAGGGCAGCTTCATGGTGCGACCCAGACGGACGCTCTGCCGGTGGGCCACTCGCTCTGACACCCTGGGTGGACCTTAACGGAGAGACAGAGGAAAAGGAGAGTTATTATTTTGAAATACTTTACAGTAACAGTGCTGATATGTGGATATGTTGTTTCACTCTACACCTTTGAAAACAAATCAGATAACAGGAAGTGTGAACAACCAGGCAACTTAAGGGCATTTAAACCTGCTGATGAAACTTCACACAAGTCTTTTGTTTCCAGCAAATCCATTTTTTTCTAACTGAGTTGGGATGAAAATCAGTGAATAGCTGCTGCTTGTGTCCACACAATTCAAATCTTTGCCTTAATAGGTCATTCTGACCCACTTTGGCAGAGATACAACATCTTCCTTCTAAGGACAACGAGCCATTGAAGCATTAAAAATAGGAAACCTCAGACGACCAATATTTGGAAAAAATATATATCAGAGTAAAATCTTAGTGTCAAAATACAGAACAATCAGTCATGGAATGCAATTAAGTACAATTCACTCAACTGTGGTGCTCAAGTTCAGTTCTGAGGAACCGTTTTCTGTTACTTATACATCATTTCCACTTTATTTTGGAGAAATGTAACCAATCAGATAGTGTTGTTGGCGGGGCACTGAGTGAGACCACAGAGTGATAACAGACAGAGAGAGGTGGCTGCATCGAAGCTGAAGGAGATCATTTTTAAACAAATTATTTCATCAGCAAAAAAAACCCGAGAAGAAGAAGAGCAACGATAAAAAACACTAATTGTTTGCATTTGATTCTAGTCACCAGCCTGTGATCAGCTGAAGGTGACAAAGGACAGCAGCTACGGATTCATTTCATTTTCAAATACAGTAATGGTTTAATCTATGAAATGAAACAAAAAAGAGAGAGAATAAACGTCCCAGAGCCCAAAGTGACTTCTTCAATCATCGTGTTTTGTTTGTAACTCGTCCAAAACCGAAATATGTTTTCATTTTACGATAATTTACAAAGAAAAGCAGCAAATCTTTAATTTGGAGAAGCTGCAACCTGAGAATGACTGAATGCATTTCTTACTGTTATTGCCTGAAAAAATAGTGCAACGACATTTCTGTTCATGACTAATTACTCATTTCAGCTCCCAGGTTATGATCTAGATATGAAATGTTCATACTTATCACTGACATATCATTGAGGGATGCCCTGGGTGTGCCCGTAACCAGATAACTGCACTGTGCAGACTGCGTGGTTTCACAGAGCATGAGAGGCTGCAGCCCCGCAGTGATTAGGCGTGTTGAGCGATGGAGGCATGTCAGCAGGTTTAACGCCAAGGTTAGGATGACCTCTCATGATGCTCTCCTGACATGCCCCCATCTTCATGCCTGCAGCCACTCACGGCTTGTTTTCAGCAAAAGAAAAGCACCTTATATGGCATTTAAGGCAAAGTGATTATCCTGTAACCTTCAAGAAGTTCATAATGGCTTGGCTCAA
Organism: Pagrus major; assembly: GCF_040436345.1. Taxonomy (NCBI): domain Eukaryota; kingdom Metazoa; phylum Chordata; class Actinopteri; order Spariformes; family Sparidae; genus Pagrus; species Pagrus major. The sequence continues at coordinate 34,115,295 of NC_133232.1, read as the reverse complement.
ACATTGACATTTGAACACGGACAACAATAGATTCCCAGGGAGCAATCACAAAGCCAAGCTAATATGAAGTGAGATGTCGTGTCGAGACTTAAAATCAGGCGTGACCTTGACCGCTCAGTAGCCGGTCTACTGTGAAACCACACACTAGAAAAACAGAGGGGGTGAAGAAGGAGGGAGCTGACTGACTGGGAAAGACGGGAGGAAATTAGAGAGTGATGGAGAGAACAAATAGGGGCGAGGAGGAGCTGGAGAAAGAGAGGAAGGAAATAAAGGGATGGAATTTAAGGGAGTCAGTCTAAGAGGAGAAATATGGCCGAATAGGACAGGAGTACAAAGAAACACAAACAGGAAGATGGAGAGATGGGAGAAGGAGGAGTGTAGGAGTCTGCAAGGTTCAGTGCATCTCTGTTCGACTCCTCATTATTCCTTCTGGGTTAAAACAATAGCCTCCAAATATAGCAGCACCGTAAAACACATAGTAGGCCACCATGTAGCAAACAAAGTGTCCTAACAGACAACAAAAGGCGATTGTATGGAGAACCATCAGAAAACAACCTCGTTCAGGTCGCGTCCTGCGGTGCCAGAGAGGGAGGGCTGATCTGAACAATGTGCCTGATAGAGGCTTATCAACAAGAACGCATGAAGCTTAGAAACGTATGTGAACACACCTCAAATGTAAACGTTTAACTGCCCCTTTTGTCTGATGCTTTCTTATCACAGGGAACCAACACAGCCCCGTGCCAGGTACTACATATGGAGACCTTTACTCTGCCCTTAGAGACCTGAAGTCTCTGGTTGTTTTCAGTCAGCTTTTGACAATTAGTGCAAAAGGAAGAGAAATTGAAGTCAGGATGTGCCAACAGGGGAAGAACAGGCAGTTCTAGTATTATTACTAGTACAAATTGGAAGTACATGCTCGAGGTACTAGGGGAGTAATGGTGCACAGAAGTCAAAGTTTGGTTCATTCACTGCTTTAGGAGTCAGGCTTAAGTTTGAGTTCGGTGCTGCGGGAAAAACCCACCTCAGCCAAATCCATAAGGATACATCTAGTTTCATCGGGGGATGCTGTCAAATGTGTGTTAGCATGTTCACATGTTAACAAATGCTGCTAACAGCGTGGGAGTAAAAGTTTCCATTCGAACTTTGGCTCCGCATTACGTGCATTAATCTACATACCATGCAGTCTGCCTGCTGCGGCGCACACTGGCACTAATACTCAAAACCATTACAGCTCTATCAAGTACATTTCCACATGTGGACAGGACGAGATTGGGGTCAGACTGCTAACTCTGCCATTAACTGACGACCCGCTCTGCCTTCTGAACAGCTCTGTGAAAGCTTGAAGGATCATTCCAGCCTGTTTGTACTTTTTATAGTACTGTACTAGGTTATAACATTTTACTGCAGCTGCAACTCATAATTATTTACATAGTCGATTAATGTGTTTTTCCATTAGTTGTTTGGTCTTTAAAATGACCATCAGTGTTTCATGAAGCTGAAGATGACGTCCTCAGATGTCTACATTTTTGCATTTCTTCAGGAAGAACTCAGGAGTTAGTATGAGCAACAGTAATGACCGTGATTCGCAGCCTTCCTGCAGAGGATTAAAAAAAAAGACTTGCTGTTTATTGGGGCCGATATTCAGCATTTTCCCAATTACCAGTATTTTTTGGCTCTGATGCAGCAAGTTATCAAATAAATGCAGTGCAGAAAATAGAAATACACAAGTAAAGCACCTCAAAATTGTACTTTGATATAATACTTGAGTAAACTTTACTTCCATCACTAATTTTTTTCTTTCACTGTAATGTTTATCGGTGCTCAGTGTCGGTTATTGGTCTCCTCCTCCGAAAAAAACCACATTGGTCCGCTACACTTCATTGGCCAGCACCAATACGAAACAACACACGAATCTGGATTTATCTGTAGATGTAGGAGATGAATAGGGTGAAGTCCAGAAGTGTAGCTGAGTCAAGCTGCTTATAAAAAGGAGGAAAGTAACAGTAGTCTCTTAGTATTTGCTGCCACGACGGGCTGTTGTTTCAACAGGAGAGCAGGAGGTGGACACAATGATGGATGGATGGAGGTGAAATGTGTGAAAAAGACATTAGTCACACAGAGGTATTCACAGGAGCCTCTCTTCCTCTCTTCTCCCTCCTCCTCCTCCTCCTCCTCCTCCTCCTCCTCGCTCCTGGCCGGGGGAATGTGTTCGTCCAGCTGTATGGCTTTCTCATCAGGGGCCTGATAGCTTCCTCATTTTCCTCTACCTCTATTTCTTTCTCTCTTCTCTTTCTGTTGCTCTTTCTGTTGTCCCACTTTCACTCTAGGTTTTCCTGACTCTCTCTATATGAATTGTGGCCCTTTAATGTCCCTGTTTTTTCTCTCTCCTTATTTATTTCTTCCTTCTCCAGCAGATTGAAATCTCATTCCCCTGAACTCTCACCACTCCCTGCTACCTCTCTCTCTCTCTCCTCCTTGCCCTTAACCCCTTGCCTCCCCTCGCTGCCTCCTCCTGTCCTCTCTTTCTCCCTGTCAGCGCTCATTTCCTCTCTCTCTATTTTCCTCTCTTACTCCCCGCTCTCTCTTTTCTCTTTCATCACTCTCATTCACACCGTCCTCTCCGTTGCAATGCTGTATCTCGCTCTTTTCCCTCCTGTGTGTGATTTACTGGTCTCCTTCCCCTGTTTCTTCCCCAGAGGATCACAGGAGCAGGACCTCTACCTGAACCTCTCAACTTTCGACAGTTAACCTCTCCTACATCTCTCCCCGATGAAGGGAACACACACCAGCAGCCTCCTCTCCTCCTCCTCCTCCTCCTCCTCCTCCTCCATGGCCCATGACCGAAGTAAAGTCTTTTTAAATCTGTCTCCAGGGGTGAAACTGAAGCGAGCAAAAAAACTATTCTTCTCTTTCACGACACACAGGGTTTGTGAGAGTGCGCCATTTTCTAACAAATATCTACTCCTGAAAGGAAGAAAACGCTGCAAATATTGTATTTAAACGATGCTGACGACAGTCTGTGTGTCTTTGTGCTTGTGCATCTGTCTTTGTGCGTCTGCAAAAGAAAATTGAAGGTCTGTTTAGTCCATTTGGGTCTTACGGGGCTCCCTTACCTGCAACTGGCTCCGCACGACAATCTAAAGCACCTTGAAGATTGTTTGTCTGACTCCACACATGCTGTGCACACCCTCCCTCCCTCCCTTCCCCCCTTATACAGTGTGTAGGTGGGTTGTACAGTACGTGCACGTCTGGTATTCTGCCTACTAACAGGAAAACACAGCCCAACATCAGACACTCCCACAGAGCTGCACATCCTCTGCCTGGATGGAGTCTGAAGGCCAAATAACGCAGAGCAGGACTCGGTTCATACAGTCTGTTCTTTGACTGGTTACTCCCAAAACAACTGCAAATACACGGTTTAAGCTCTGTTAATGGACTGCTTTGACATGTTGGGATAAATCATATCAGTCTGTTCAATATGAAGCCGGAGCCAGAAGACAGTTAGCTTAGCTTTGCAAAAAAGATTTAGAACGGGGGCCATCAGGAACAGAGCCGGGCTGTGAAGCCAATTTGACTTGAGTGTTATAACTGTGTAACTGCGAGATGACTCATTTTTACCATCAGAATTTTATCTATTCAGGCCGATAAGATTTGGAAAGTGAGATTTGGAAAGAGCTGCACGGTGCAATCTCTTCACGAGCAGACCGATCCACCGCGGCAAAAAGCGGTGTTGAAGAGCGAGCAGCGATGGTCACATCCACGGAGCAGCGCTGACTTTTGGAAACTTGTGAAAAATTTAAATCTGCAGCCATGAATAAAATGTGAGAGTCGGGAAAGGCTGAGTCATCGAATGCAATCGTAACTGAGCTTGAACTATCTTCTTGGAGCTGAACTGGAACTCGTTTTTTTAATCAATTAACTGAAACATGAGTCAGTCTAAACAAAATAAGCCTGACTTATTTGGTAATCTTGCTTGAGGGAACAGGCCCATTCCTTTTTTTATTTTATTTTAACAACTTGGCAAATAGACGACATTAAAAGTTTGCAGAATTAGTTGTTACGGTAAAAGCCCGTCAGTGTAGAGGGGGAAGGGGAAGTGTAAGTCACACAGTATCTAAACATATGTGCAGTATCATGGATGACACTTTATCGTCTCTCCCTCTGATCCTTCCTGTCAATCCTGTCATGCCTCACAGTTTCTAAAGCTCTGGACCACACTCGTGTATCACTGTTGGGCTTTGATGCTGCTGCTCTGGTGCCGTCCAGTTCATTCTAGCCTCAACAAATCCTGCTTACTCAGGTCCAGTTCAGTCTCATCTCGTCATGACCGAGTAAGAGTTTTCTTAGATTTGTCTCATCTATGTCACTCATGACTATTTTTCTTGCTTTAACATACAAATACAACTCGCAAAGCTTTTTGCATTTTCCCACGCTAACATTAGCAGATATAACACAGTTGAGTATGTTTTCTTTGGTTCTCTGCTCTACATACTTCTTTGAATTTTCAAAGATCGCTGCCAACTTATATCTGAGCGCAGCGTTGTTTGTTCAAATCAGAGTCACAAAATGTCTTTCACAGATGTTTCCATTAGTGAAAAAGGTGACAAAGAAGGATTTGCGGTATATTTTATATTAGAAGGAAAACTATAAAATGGCCACAAGAACACAACTGAGGTTTCATCGTAGCATCTGAATACTTTGACATTTGTCTAGGTGCTGAAAAATTACCTGCTAATTTAGTCATTTTTGTGTTGCATATTTTGGCGCTGTGTGACAGACGGGATTACACTTTATGCTTTGGATGGAGAGCTGGGTTTTAATGCCCTTAACGTTCCACTGGTCTTAAGAGTCAGATGGGTCTGCAGAGTCCAACACAACGTTGTTGTTGGCAGAGACGCGAGACTGGAGCGAGAGGGGAGAGCCGAGGAATGCTTTTGATGGAGTGCACTTAACAGCAGGACTCAGCGTTGATGTACTGCGCAAGGTAGAGGTGTGTGTGTGCGTATGTACAGTGTGTGTGTGTGTGTGTGTGCATGCTGAGCTATGCTGATGGGTCCACAAGAGGTCATCGTTATTATCGGATCAGGTATAAAAGTAACATTTACCTCTTTTCTTTCTCTCTTGTAATTTTAACTAAGCTCACAGTTTATCCTTTCGCAATGCGCTTCAATGAGAATGTGTGCGCTCGACTCAAATTACCTCCAAACCCGTAAGTCCGTTATTTACGCAACGCTTTCGGTGAAACCCTGTAATCCCCCGCTGTTATGTTTTTGTATCTGAATTTTCTTTATAAGCATGGATCCTGTTATCATATCAATGCTCTCTAAATTGATTACGACCAGTTGGATAGCTGGTTGTGTAACACCACGTTAGCTGGACCAAGATTTAAAGCCAACAAATGTCTTTCCTGCTCTTCATGTAGTTCACTCACACACTCCAACACAGTCAGGCTTTTTTTCCTTTGGCCTGGAGCAACAGGCAGACTGATGGGTGAACATTAAGTTGTCTTCCTTAAGTTCACACACACACACATACAGAGACACTTTCTCATTTGGACCCAGTCACTTCCACCCTAACAATAGGTCAACTGCTGCTTGTTACTCCGTCCTGACAGTTAACACCGAGCCTGAGGCTGGGGTGGATGTACCGACATCATTCAAGGGCTACATGACACACTCAAAACCAAAGGCTTACACTTGTCTCACACACACACACAAAAGAAAAACACACAGCGGCCTGAAAAAGTTTGAGGAATCTGCTGAGTGGTCGGTACGGCCACCTGATCGCCTGAGCGACTCACACCATCGGCTCTCTGTGAGCACACACACACATAAAGGTGTAAAACTAGCTGTAATCCTTTTTACATTTGTTTGTATCAGATATTTTATTGCCTGATAATAATCTCAGAACTTTCCTAGAAGTGTGATTTCTTCTTGCTCTCACATTTTCCCTCCTTTCACTACATCTTCACTCCGCTCTCTCTCCCTCTGCTCCTTTCACTAAAGCATTTCTAATTAATGGTTATACTGTTCCACCTTTCTTCTCTTCTGGCGGCTGCACCTGTTTGCTTTTCACGTGGGGAACAAAGTTCCCACAATCAGGTGAAAGTATAAGAACAAATGCGGCTATTTAGAAAGAAACCTACCAAACAAGTTGCTGTGATTGAGCACAGGTTGTGTTTGAGGAGCTTTAGGCTCAAAGATTTCCCCCAAAACCTCATTTAGAAACAAAACTTCACACATTTAAAGAAACTGGCCAGAACATGAAAGTGTAGGAATGATATTAAATTGCCATATAGTCATGCACTTCCTTCCAAAAACAAAGACCAGTGTTTAAGTTTCATGTTAATGTTCTGAAACCAGCGGGGTAAGGTGCAAAATCTACCACAGGCCTTTTCCTGTCGGGTTTAAACTTGGCAAGAGCCATAAATCTGTTCAGTTTAAAACGCTGGACTAAAAAAAAAAAGTATGAATTATGTTTCATGACACACCCCTGCTCCAATGTATACAGAAGAGAAGATTTATGAAAACGATTCATTTAACTAACTGAGGGGAAAAGGAAACGGCAATTATGGAAACAATTCGCTACTTGGAAATCACCCTGCGTTTATTCAACTGTGGGAAAAAAATGTCTGAAACATCAACCGAGACTTGTTGCTACCTTTGTGTAATTTATTGCTAACATGTGGCTAACGCTCCCATATGTTACTGTGAAATGTGTGTAATTGTGTAATTATAAAAGAACAATTTCATATTTATGACTGAGTGGTCTGGTGTGAAGTCAGCCTCATGACTCATGACTGTAACCTCTCATGAGAAAAGAGTTACCGGACTGAAATGCCTTTTTTTTCTCCGGTTTACTGACGTGCAAATTCAGGGGTTTTACGCTTATTGACTGAAGTATCCTAATTAGATACTAATTCGATATGACAAAAAAATCGTATTGTGTTTTTATTTTTTTCATTGCTTTATTGGAGGACAGCTTAGAGAGATGACAGGAAACGGGATAAGAGAGGGGATGATACGCAGCAAAGGGCCACAGGTCGGACTCAAACTGTGACAGATATTGCAGTTGTGGGTCATTTTTGCATTAAAAAGCCCCTCTGCCGAGGCCCAACAGTCTCCTTTACTTTAATCAAGCCTAATCCAATATCAAACTTGACAGTCCGGTATCACGTTAAATTTTAAATGAGCCCCATAACTGCTTCACCATAATTTAAGCTCACCAGGTGAAGATACCAGCCACCCAAAAATACGGCAGATTTTTTTTCCGTCAAGATCAATCCATTATTCTCTGTGAAATCAACACAAATGTTTATCCTCTCCTGGATCCCTCCCTTTATCCAGATCTGCACCAAAAGTTAATGGGATCTATTCTGGGCTGAGACCCATCCTCCATCCAAGTTTAGTAGTTTTGGTGTGATCCTGCTGACAAACCAGTTAATGATGACGAAGTGAGAATATGATTTGTCAGCTGGGGCATCGCTGTAGCACCACAACGCTTCATTTATAACGTATGTTGTGGCTCATTTTATTCAAAAATTGCAGGTCCTGCAATCTCAATATTACACTTACTTGGCCGTATTGTGATTTAAATAATATCTTGATTAATTATTCAGCTCTAATCCTAAAAAGATCTTCAGTAAACAAACTGCGTGTTTATCAGAGAAAACAGGAAGTTATTCTCCCCGACACACATTCATCTGTTTGTGTCCAGAGAGAGGACGAGGCGAGCGAAGGTTTCTGCTTAAATACAAAAAGTTAGATTCATAAAATAAACGTGAAGTCACCCTGTGAAACCTAAAGTCACTGTAAGGTCCCAGAATAAACACTGCGGTAGCTTCATCTCTTAAAGGTTAGACGGAGGATACTAGAACAAGTGGGAAAAGTGGGAACGCGGCTGTTTGAGGAAAAACCAAGACAGAGAACATAAAGTTCTGCAAACCACCGAGAACCTGAGGGCAGCTTGAACCGAGAACATTCTTCTGAAGCTTATAAAAGGCTTTACGGAAACCACATCATGCACAGTATGCACTTGTGTGAGTGTGTGTAATACCAACTCTGGTGCATTATGTAAATGCAGATGAAGGAAAGTGAGGAAAGTACAGTAAGGAGAGAAAAGAAGGACAGAAAGACACACACACACTTAAGTTACGTGATGGAGTCAGGAAGGGATAAAGACGCCCGACTTAATCCACACAAACAACTACCTGCTAACATCTGAGGATTTGCAGGTAAACTGCGGCCTGGACGAGAAACTGACATTATAATGACTACCTTGGACAAAAAGCGTAACAGAATGTACTTTGCTTTCTATACGCTTGTAGCACGTTTAGACAAAAAGATTGACAGGCTTAAAGACATCCTCAACGGTCCATTAACAACCTGCAGTCAGGACTTGTTGAAAACTGATCTGGTGGCTGCTCACGAACGAAGACACAGAAGGATGTTTTTCTGTTTCTCCTGTTTCTCACGGACGACGGGTGACTTAGATTTTACACTGTTTGACAGTGGGCATATTAAAACGCCACACCTGTCTCCTGTGACGACACAGTGTCTCCACAACATCCATGTGACCCTGTGAGCTCGGTTTTTACATCATGGATCAATTTATTTATACACCGTATTGGACACAGCACTGCTTGATTACTTCACTTCATACTTCACTTCAAGCAAAGAAGGGATCGTTCTTTCGAGCTGTTCTGCCACTTTGGTGAGATAATAAATCATGTCGGGCAAGATGTGAGCGTCCAGGTGAATTTGGACCATCTCTTTATAGCTCCTTAAGTAAAGAGAGAGAGAAAGAAAGAGAGGGAAAGAAAAGAAGAAACACAGAGTAAGCAGGCTAGCTGGGGCTGAAAGTAGGTCAAAGGCTATAAGTACTATCCCAGTTAAGTGTGTTTATTTGTGTGTATGCATTATTCGTGGCTGGTCAGTGTATGAGGGCCGAGGACTGGGTTTCACAGGGAGCAGACGCTCTGATCCAGAGCCAGTTACCAACGAGTATGACGGTATACTGAGCGTACCTTCATCGTGAATCACCAACGTCTAAGCAAATAAATATGTTCAATGTACTCAAGTACAATTTTTAGGTACTTTACTTGAGTGTTTCCATTTTCTGCTACTTTACGCTTCCTCTCCACTACATTTGTTTGATACATTTAGTTTCTAGTTACTTTTACAGATTCAGAGTATTCAGCGTTTATAGGCTACTAATTACGATGGTTACCAATCAGACAGTGTTGTGGGCAGGACACTGTGTGAGAGGATGCTTAGGTTATTTCATCCACAATCTAACGACTACAAATAGTTTGAGACAAACAAAAAAGATACAAAAACAATATACAACAAACGGGGCTGCAGCTTTTCAATTCTCAATTAATCCAACAGTTGTTTGGTCCCTATGATGTCTGAAAATGGTGAAACATGCACCAAAAGAGCAACCTCAGACACACTGGATACTATGTCTACTTTTTTGTTAATTAATCAATTAGTTGTTTGGTCTGTTAAAATCTGCCCACAATCTTTTACTGTCTTAGAGGAGTAAAGAAAATATTCACATTTAAGCAGCTGGAATCAGAGAATTGTCATTTTGTTTTCGTTAAAAAGTTACTAGTCGATTAATCAATTATTCGTTTGATCCTTTTTATTATTTATTTTTACACATGGAGTGAATTCAGACATGTAAACAGCTTCACCTTCACCAGTGACTTCTAAACAAACGCTCGCTCTGCAAAGTCTCTCCCAAAAAAAGGTTCAGCAGCGGCAGGTGTTGTGGTCGTATGTGAGGAATCTGAGGTCGGGTCGATTTACTTATTCTGTCACTGTCAGCTTACAGTCGCCAGCAGTGGACACGACTTAGCACATGACCCTCTGAACCAAAGTACCATCAAACACTTTGTGGTAAACAACTACATTCACAAACAAAGTGGTCGTCGTAAACACATCTGGTCCTAGAGTCCGTCGGTGTTTGTGCTGAATGTCTTCTGTGTGTCTGCAGAGCGCCTCGTGCCTCGCAGATAAGGCAAGAAATAGTTGGCGCAAGATAAGATATAGTTAACACTCTGGAGTGTGTGTGTGTGTGTGTGTGTGTGTGTGTGTGTGTGTGTGTGTGCGTGTCTGTCTGTGTGTGTCTGTGTGTGTGTGGAGCAAACCGGTGTCCTCGACCTGACTTTTATCAGCATTTTGGAGGCAGACACTGTTACTCATTAACAGCAGTGATAACACACCCACACACACAAACACACACACACACACACACACACACACACACACACACACACACACACACACAGTACCACCACCTGCTATAGTCCACTTTAGTGATAAAGAGGTGAATATTTGTTGTAAGGGAGACTTTCATATTGACATAACACATATAAAGAAGGAGACAGAGTAATATGGCGAGAGAGAGACAAACACACACACACACACACACACACACACACACACACACACACACAGGTTTTGTAAACATCTCAGCAGGTGGATTTGGCTGCTTAAATAATAGATTAGATATAAAAGGGTTGTATTCAAGTAGGTGACCCTGAAGGCCAAAATAACAGACTAAGGCTGCAACTAATGATGATTTCATTATCAGTTAATCTGCAGATTAAATTCACAATCAACTGATTAATTATTTAATCTATAAAATGTGAAAAAAAATGTGAAAAATGCTCATCACAATTTTCCAGAGCACAAAGTGACGTCTTTAAAACACCTCTTATATCATTTACTATCATAAATAACAGAAAGCAGCACATCGTTACATTAATGAAGCTGGAACCAACAAATGTTTGAGATATTTTACTTGAAAAGTGACACAATTACCCACCGATAGCACACATAAGATCATTTATTAGAGCAGTGGAACAGTTGTTTCAACAGCATTTCGATGACTATATTTTAACGTGAAGTTCAGACCTGCCCAGTTTGGCCCAGTTTTAACACAAGTATCTGACCTGTAACTCACCAAATCAATACTTACTGAGTCATCATCTGAATAAACACTGCTTCTATCTCTCCTTAGCTTTGACTGCTGCTGCTTCTGACTCTGTTTTCCTTTGGTTTCCAGAGGTTTAACTTGTCCTTTCCGCGTATTACATCTCTGCTAACAGTGTCAAGCACATTTACGTCTTAGCACATTTCAATACTGGGCTAACAAAGAGCTTCACGGGTAGAAAAAAATACGATAAGAAACCTTAAAAACTGAAATAATTAAAACACAAGCAAAGAGAATCAAGCACAAAACGACAAAACAGCAAATTTCTTCATTGTACATTTCCTCCTCCTCCTCCTCCACCTGTGTGTTTTCTGGTTCGCTGGGTGGGGAGTCAGACATTCCAAGCATGCACATAACACACACACACACACACACACACACACACACACACACACACACACACACACACACACACACACTCGTGCCCCCCTCCCACATTCCACACCAATCCTCAGCCGTGACTAAGTCCATTTGTTCAGCTCAGGTCACTGTCTCATCTTAGCCTGCCGTGTGTGTGTGAGAGAGGTGGGATTAGGTGTGTGTGTGTGTGTGTGTGTGTGTGTGTGTGTGTGTGAGTGAGTGCATGTGCTTAACCTGTATCTCAATTGCTCTAATCACAAGGTTGACTGACATCTAAATGTCTCCTAAAGTCTTAAAAGGAGTGAAGACTGAAGAATGACGAGCGGAAACAGTCAGATGAAAATGCAACGATCTAAAAAAGACATTTTTCATCGAACAACACGGAGTCTGTTTCTTACTTGACATATATCTGGAAGCAACAAAAAAATAAAGAAGATTTTATATTTTCTATGGTCGGTTTTCACTTCACCCTTAGCAAAGCAGAAATATGTTGGGACGGGCGTGGAGCGGGGCCCATTGTAAGACTAAATGCTGCATTACGCTCAAAATAAAGTCGTTTTGTTTGTCTTACTCATGTCTGAAGGCAAACATGCTGCTGTCACAGAGAGGTACGAGACTCGATAATCATTCAGTTGTGGGTAATGGTACCTGATTTTTGGCAGCTTCTCACTTTTGCAATCTTCTTGGATTGTTGATTTTGGAGAGCTACAAAACACTTTGACAAACAATGCTCAGTTCAGATAAAAAAACAAAAAGTTGGCTAGATTCCGGCTGTTTTTCACCAGTGAAGAAGAACATCCCCTTGTTGAATACGTCCCTTTACAAGGTTAACGTGAGCGTGTGTTCTGGTACGTGCAGCATTTGCCGTGACTCACGGGTTGAGCCTGAACAGAGCCTGAAAAGTGTTGATTGATACGAGACACTCACAGTCAAACACACAGACACACACACGCAACGGGCAATTCCACCTGAATTCAATCAGTCATCGTGTCACTTGTAGCTGTCAGTGTGGACTTAAATCTCCGTCTGCCTCGCTCGTGTTTTCTCCATTTCTTTTTCTTGTTTCTGTAAAGATGTGTGTGTCATAATTACAGGGGAGAACACGCAGAACTACCACGTCCATTACACTCCTGTCGAGTGCTGGAAAAGTATCTGGATCCAATAAAATATGAGTGGCAATGTTAAAATGTATTAATTCAGCTTTAGTACATATATTTCATGCTACACTGCATTTCTTGCTTAAACACACAGGTGTTTAAAACTACTCTGGTTAATCAAACTTCTGCTCAGGTGATGTTGAGCTATGATGGAAATTACATGATGTCATCAAACTCAATGTTCTGATAAAGTTATAATTATTCCGCCCGAACAGGTGACAACAAAACTAAAAACAGGAGACTAAGTGAGGTGTTGAACAAGAGCAGTGTGTACACGCCCACACAGTGTTGAGCAGAGGTCTAATCAGGGGGATTAAGAGAAAACACCTGTGCAGGTGAGCTATGCATGTGAAGGGACAAGTGAGAGTACTCATTAAGCCGAGCAGAACCTTTTGTGAGGCTCGTTTATGCGCCTTCTCACACACTTCCATGCGTTCTTCATGTTGGCATGGATGTTAAGCGATATGGCCACTAGAGGGCGCCGCTCAGAGTCCGACTGCTCTCGCACCGACCTCCACTTTTCCTTCCCCAACATCTAACTCATTTACTTCCCGTCATATCTCCTCCCAGCTGCTCTGTAGTGAATGTTTGTCTCTGTTTGCTGGCGAAGTAGCATCATACAGATGTTAAGAACGTCTCAACAACTCGAGCTGCTGGTGCTGCTCTGTTGGTCCATTAAGTTAAATTATTTAGAGACGTTATCGTACGTTTTCCTTCCTGATTCCGATACTTGAGTACCGATCCGATACCAGCACATTGAACAACATGCATATTATTAATTGTTTTAACAACTGCACACTGCTAACCCCCGTTTGGATGTGCTCCAATGGATTTGTTACATACCGGTGTACGAACACTGCTTGGAAGTAGCAAAATCCAGTTTCTAATAAATAAATCATGTGTAATTGGATCAGTACACAGTACATTTGTACCGATACCGATTCCAGCATTTTATCCAGTTTCGGCAATGCATTTCCAATACTGGTATAGTAACGTAGCAGCATCTGTAGCTGGAACCTTTTCAACTATTATTCACTGAAGTTTTAATCAACAGTAATAAATAAAATTGTGTCCATTTTAAAATATAAAATAAAATACTGAATGACCTTTAACTAAAATCTAAATCTGCAAAATAACTGGTAACTATGGGCGTAAAAAAACATGTTGAGTGGAATAAGAAGTCAAACATGAAGGATTATGTATTTCTTTATGGGCTGGGACGATTCCCAAACAAATAAACCACACAACCCAGTCGACTTTCTGAAAAATGCAATGTCACAGAGCTAAAAACATGCCCTCACATTTCAGGATGTGTGAAATGTGTGAAAGTGTTTTACTTTCTACCACTGAGAGCTACCTGCAGACAGTAAACCAACCTTTAAATCTTCATTTTAACTCATTAAATACATCCATGTAAACCAGCTACACACTGAAACCTCCACTGCACTGCTGATGTGAGAGCTTTCCGTTCCACCACCTTCTCCACCTCGCTGCCTTCTCTAAAGCTCTGACAACTCAACAGTTAAATCCCAGAAAGCAGCCCGTAAGTACCTTTGTTAATTACGTGTAGAAGAATAGGCCTGTTGTGTCTCTGTGTGATAATGGTGCCAGCGCAACAGAGGGATTACCTCGGGATAATACGTGTGCTGAGCTGACCGGTGTGATGAAGGTCCGTGTAGTGGGAAATAATTAACACAGCTAACTGGTCTGCAGGCCTTTCAGCTAGACGTCAGCACCGTGTGGTTGCTGGCAGGGGATTAATGTCCTGGGTTGTTTCAATGTGGCTGTAACCAATTTCTGGAGATACTCTGTTTTTCTTTGAGGTTTTTTATTTTTTTTACAGATTGTGTCAATGTTTTGCCTGTTGCTTTGGGAAAAATGCAAGAAATCCCCGTCATCCCATTCTCCGCAGCTTTACGAATTATTAACAATAATCAACACGGGACGAGCTGTCTACTTTGGCTGCATGCTGAGTCCAGAAATACTTGTTCCACATTGTGTCATAACACACTGAGTCGAAGGTTGTGAACTCTTGGCTTTTGTCTGCAAGCAGTGAGTTCGAGCTCAGTGGAGCTCAATGTCACATTTTTGTGGCAAGTCAATTTGATTAAAACGGCCAAAAATCACACAAACTTGCTTCAAAAGGGCTTCACACTCTGTAAAGCACACAAAACTCTGTCCTTAGACTCTTGATTCAGATAAGTAAGAACTTCTGAAATACATCCTTGAAAGGGGAAAAAAGGAAGACGCAGGAAAACGACGCGGGGTCCATCTTCCAGAATGGACGACATACAATACGCACAAAACAACACTTTGACTATCTGCATTGTAAATCAAAGTGCAGAAGGTTTGGACAGGTATATTTGTACCATACCTACAACTTCATAATTCAGAAATCACTGCTTTTACAGACGGATTTAACAAGTTTAAGGGTCACGCTAAAGCTAAATCCATAAATCAGACAGACTCAGGAGTCAGAAACTGCCATCCCGCCACATCTTCAGGGAGTTTGTTCTGACTTTGTTCTGACTAAGTGGGAGCAGTTTCATCTGGAACAACTTAGCTCATATAGAAGCAGCTACTGCTGTGATAAAGTCGACATAGCAAAGTTAGATGTACTAGATATTTTAGCTTATTTTATATTTATATTTAGCCAATTTTCAGCTTTTGAATTCCAGCGAAG
Organism: Pagrus major; assembly: GCF_040436345.1. NCBI lineage: Eukaryota > Metazoa > Chordata > Actinopteri > Spariformes > Sparidae > Pagrus > Pagrus major. The sequence continues at coordinate 34,100,094 of NC_133232.1, read as the reverse complement.
AGAAAATGAAAAATTGTGTTGACACAACCAGAGTTTGGTTTAGGAAACTGGATTGTTACGTCACTTAAACTGAAAGTTTTAAGTAATTCTGAGACAGCCCAGTCACAGTTTTAAATTAAAAAAAAAAGTGCAGTGTGATGAAGTACGCAGGGTTTGAACTCTTTTTTCAACTATTGCAACACTATGAATGCTTTGCAGGAGAGGCTGTTTGCTCTGTTATCCGCCTTTTTTTAAACACAGACTGCATCTCAACCCTCTGTGACGTCCGGCTTGTCACTCCACCTTATTAGTTATGATGTTCAGGACAAAGCTTGAACCTTCTGATGTGGTGGAACAACAAGTCATACAAACTAGTTATTTTCCAGGAAAACCGCAGCTTTTCACACTCAAAAACACGATCGTGTGCTTCAACCATCGGTGACAAACGATGATCTGAAAATAAACATCGATGTAGATGTTGGACATTTCTATGATACCATACTACTTTAGAGATGATAAAAATGTACTGTTTGGCCTCACAGTCACAGTCACCAGTGTATATGCCCCCTCTGGAGTCCCCTTCTGACTGAACCCACCCCCACATCTCTCACACTCCTCTCACATTCCCTCTGCAGTATGGATTCCACATCGACAGCTGGCACTGCAGAAAAAAGACGAGTGTCCCCCTCATGTGTGGTGGTTTTTCAGCTTTGTGACATGTTTTTCAGTTTTTGGTCTTGGTGGAAACTCACGCCACAACAATCGCAAACCACCCAAGAACTGTTTCTACTGACATTTGTGATCCGGGAATAAGATTTCCTGCTTTTTTCTGGATCGAACACAGCTGCGAAGAAACAAGACAACAACATAATGAGCCTGCGTGTTTCACGAGAATCCTGTAATTTTAGAATAATGAATGCAACCTGCTATATCCAGAATTTGGATATATGATCTGAATATGTGTCTACGAGTTGGTTTTTCGCATTAACAAACACTGTGTATGTTTTAATTGACACGACCAAGAGCCCAACAGAACAATATGTCAAGGCTAGAAGCTACAACAGCTTACACAAAGTCTTTCCTAAAGCCGCCGGCCTTAACATCCTGCCCCTGATCAGCCTCCTTTTCCTGGGGTCAAAGGTCACCTGTATGTCTAATAAACAACCAGGGAGAGCGAGTCCGTCTGACTGTCCATAACATGTCAATCACATCTGAGTCTGAGGTCATAATGGTGGTATTTTTGGTCGAGGGTGGACTTGTGTTCCTGTCGTTCTGTCTATCAAACACACACACACACACACACACACACACACACACAGCTGCCCTGAGCGCTGCATCCCCCCCCCCCCCCCCCCGACCCAATCTGACAGGCTGAAGCCCCCAAAGAAAAACAAGGGTCTGTGTCTCCTGTCCCAGCGATCACCTTTCAACGTCTCATTTGTAACGCCATCAGGAATAACAGCTGGAGACTGTGTGTGTGTGTGTCTGTGTGTGTCTGTGTGTGTGTGTGTGTGTGGTGTAGGTGGGGGGTTACAGGGGTTGGAATGGGGTCTGACTGAAGGGTAGACGAGGGAGAGAGAAACCAGCAGACAAAGAAAGTGGCAGAGGTATTAAAATGTCAGAGAACGAGGTAGAAAGTGACGGAGAGATCAGGCAGATCAGAGAGAGGACGAGGGCGATGCAGCGTACAGACAATCATGTGAGTGACACTTAAACAGACCTCCCTGTGGAAAGATTTTACTATTTTGTTTCACCTCTGAAAGAAAATAGTTCCCGATGGCGACCACTGGCTGCAGAGTCTATTGATTATGCAGATTGTCCCAGACTTTACTTTGGCCGACCGCCCAGGTTTTAGCCATTTTAGCATTTTATACTCAAGTTTTTTTTTGTATCTGTCCGAGAGAACAACGCCATCGATGAACCAGGGGACAATCTGCCCTTACTGCTGCTCACACAGAGAGACACTCCTAACCCTCCTAACCCTCCTAACCCTCCTAACCCTAACCCAAACGTGAGGTCTGCTGACGAACAACGCAGTTAAAATTGCTGAGAGAGAGAAAACAGAAACAGAAACTGGCGAGGCGAGCCAGTGTGTGTGCACCGATGTGCACAGTTAAAGCAACAATATGTAGGCAAACTGTTTATGCAATTCTGAAGAAAGACATTTATTTGACAGTTGATTTCTGAGTCTCTCAGGTCGTCAGAATACCGACGAACACTTCGTACCCATTGCCGGTAAAAAGTTCATTTTTAAAATTTCAACTTTTTTGAGACATCAGGGTCGTGCAGTTTGGATGGAAACACAAAAATTCTGAGAAAATATGAGTAATTATCTCCACATTTATTGTTCTGAATGTACTAATTAATGTTTGGTCTCTGACATACGTGTCAATGAGGTAACTGAACTGACACAGATTGAGAGACAGAGAGGAGATAAAGGAGTGAAAGCAGAGTGAGTGTTGTCCTGTGGGGCTCCTGGTGTGTTATTACAGTCTCCTCTGGTGCTGGCATGTGTTTTCTCTGACCCTACCTCACACACACACACACACACACACACATGCATGCACGCACAAACCCACACACACACTCTCCCTGACCCCTCCCTGATCCACTAGCTGACCTTTGACCCGCAGTGCTGTAGCGTTGACCAAACATACCCCAACCCCACTGAGACCACAATACAGCACTGTGGCGCCACGACCCACACAATACTGCATTATGTAGAAGAGCGAGAGGGAGACGCTGGGACGAACGAGAGAAACAACAGAGAGAGAGGGAGACTTCAAAATATGTAAAGATGTCTACGAATACAACTTCAGCGCCAGATGTCCACTCTGAGCATAATCCAACGTGACTGTGTGTACGACAAGATGAGGGAAAAAGCTTAAGAGACAAGAGACAAGACACTGGAGCTGCAACACTCAGCCGGTTAACTGATTAGTTCATCGAAAGAAAATTAAGTGCCAATTATTTTAATGATCGATTAATCGTTTCAGCTTCTAAAATGTGAGGATTTTCTGCTTTTCATTGTCATTTATTATCGTAAAAAAAAGAGTCTTTGGGTTTTTGGACTGTTGGTTTGACAGAAGAAGTGTGACACGAAGCGATATTTCTGACCTTATAGCTCCGTCAGCGGGGAAAAGGAAAAAGAAACTGTATGTTACTAAGTCATTGTTCTGTAGCGTTTCTTTCTGTCACCACAAAGCCTCCTTTTACTATCTAATCTTCTCCTGTTGCTTCCCTCTCTGCTGCTGCCACCTCCTCCTCCTCCTCCTCCTCCTCCTCCTCCTCCACGAACACACATCACATCTTCACATCACCACGACAAAACCATCAACCCCCACAGAGGACGTCCAGACAGCCCCATTACTACCCCCACCATTAGCAAAGTCAAAGCAAACATTGACTTAATCTAAATGCGGGCTAATAGCCTTTAACATTAACAGGCCTTGTAAAAACTCTGGGACGGAGAACAGTGGTCGCTAAAGAGGAGTGTGGGGGAGGGAGGCTGCCCCTGTTCAGTTCCCTGCAAACACTGACAGCGATATGTGCATGTGATGTGTTTTATCATTATTACCAACAAAAATATGGGCTGAAGATCCCACAGAGAAATCTTACTCTAGACTTTTCTTAAAGTTTATCCAAAGTATACGAATATTTATTTCACTCTCCTGAAATCAAACTATACAAGAGACAATACAGGAAAAATAGATGAGTCCGTCTCACTTCTGATTGTTTCCTGATGGCCAGAGCTCAACTTGTCCAAACAGCCAACAAGACAACATTTGGCCCCGACATTACGGATTTAACAAGAGGAACTGAAGGAGTCATTTGTGCCCTTTGAAGCTCCCCTTTGTCTGTTAATCACATGTAATTAACAAACACAAACACACACGACTCAAATCAGCACAAACACACACGACTCAAATCAGTTTCTAGGTCATCAGCATCTGCAACATCAACAGGCAGAAAATCGAAATCAAAATGTTATTTCCAAACTGTATAATATACATAATATCTCATTTTGGTCCCATGCCGGAGAAAATGCCCTCTTCTATAACCTTAATCTGTGGATAGTGATGAAGGTTGGCCTACAGATCAAGCTCTTCCCCTGCGAAACACTGAGGCTGGCAGGCAGATGCCCGTCAGCAGCATCAGGCCGTATAACGGTTGTCAGCATGTCAAATGGTATTTACGACAGTTAACTGTGAGTTAGGACACGCTGCATGCTTAAAAACCAGGAGCAGGGTGGAGGGGATTTACTGATGTGAGGCTATGAGTGTGTCTGTTTACAATGAGGTAAAGTTGTGTGTTTGAAGCATCTGTCTGTGGTATGCAGCTGTTTACTCTGAGAGGACTCAAGATGCTCTCCTCCTCCTCCTCCTCCTCCTCCTCCTCCTCCTCCTGCTGCTCCTCGACCTCCTCCGTTCTTCTCATGGAGAAACAGGCAGACGCCGAAATGAATGTGTTTTATCACAGAGCGTAACAACATGGTTAATCAGTGCTTTCTGTAGTTAGTGTGTGGGAAAATAAACAGCAGTGTGAGTGCGGTTTAAATATTAAACTGAGCTGATTCATTAAAGATTAACCGCTTTTATTTATGGGTCATATATAACTTAGTGTCAGATGGTAGCCTCGCAACATAAATCTCAATATTCAGCGACAATACCTGTTATTCCTTCTACTTGAGCTATTCAGCCACCACTCCTATCTCAGCCCTGCTAGTTGGACGCTACTTATACAAGGAGGTAAATAAAACAGGAGCTGAAACAATTAGTTGATTAAACTTCTGATTCGAACTTAATCAGATTTTTTAGGTGATTTTTCATGCAAAGACTCGTTCTCTGGCTCCAGCTTCTTAAATATGAGGATTTGCTGTTTTTTTTTGTCTTTTATATGATTGCAAACTGAATATCTTCGGGGTTTTCAATGAGTTGTTCAGAGAAAACAAGACATTTGGGAAACTTGTGTGGACATTTTTCAGGGTTTTCTGATACTTTACAGATCAATTAATCAGGTCACTGGTAAATTACAGGGTTCCTGTGGAAGCTGGTCGTTAGTTTATGTTAGCGGACTCCTTTTCTAAACGTTAGCTGCTGTTGCTCACTGAGACGAGGCACTTGAGAACGTGCATGAAGTCACATCCTTTGGACTGTCGCTGAAAATCTGACCCGAGTCCTTCACGAAGAAATCCACCATCCATCAGCGTTAAACTTTTCATTTCTCACACAAATTGTGATGATAATGAATATTATTGTTCTTCGCTGCCCTGAATCACAGCTGTCTGCCCTAATTTATTACAGCCAAAGATGCACAAATATTGTATTGTTTTTATGACCACAGAAGTTAGAAGAGTCCTCTTCATGTTGTTGTCTCTAACTTTTTTACTGAAGTTTAAAGCTGTTAGTCCATCACTCGCTTCTCTGGTGACCTCCTCCTCCTCCTCCTCCTCCTCCTCCTCCAGTCCTTTATACCTAACCCCACTTCTCTCCTACGTATCACTGTTAGTGTTAGCATGCTAATTACATTCCTCAGTAATGAGTGAGTGGGACAGGGGTTTGTTAAGGGATTGCGGGCTGTCTGTGTGTGCTTACATGTGTTAAGTCATATTTATGGGTAGCGTCTTCAACTTGTATACATTTTCAGCATCTGTGTATGCGGCTGTTTACAGTCTGCGCTGTCTGTCTGTAGTTGTCTGCACTCCACAACGCTCTCTTCTCTTTCTCTGTTGACACATGTGTGTCTTTCTTTTGGCAGCTTCAACACAATGAAGATGCTTTTTTAATACGGACGAACCCTCTCGTCTCTGTCTGTTTCCTCTCCCTCCCTCTGGATGATGGGTGGTCGATGCGGCAGAATCACACGGAAAACATTTAATTGTTTAGGCAGAACTGTGCGTTAGGAAACAACGTACACAAACCCACATTCATCATCTTCTTTACTGAGGTCTGGGGTAGAGGCAGACAAACCCAGCGCGAAAGGTCATTTCAACATCACAGGTGTAAGAAAAAATGAAAGAAAATCTTTGCTGGAGCAACTTTAATAATCACATTATTATTATTATTATTATTATTATTATTATTGTTATCCTCTCGGCACTGCTCCAGTTGCTTAACCGTGAGGCGTTTAACAGCTGGCTTACATAAATACCATCTGACAATGCTGATAACCATCTGACATACACGTGGCATTACACATCACATGCACAATTAATGCATCTGTGCGTGTGTGTGTATGCTGAGGCATGCCGAAAGAAAAGCACATGAACCAATAAACAAACATTTAACACAAGTTTTTCCATTGAAGACAAAGTCGACTCAGACACAGAGGGAAATATCTAACCTGACTCCGTCTAAAGGCTACAAAATGCACCTATTAGCACCAGTAATGCTCTCGTAATCAGGTTTGGGTACGATACGAATGTACCAACACTACCTCTACTTGGTACTTTATTCTCTCTGTAATGACACAAATGTCTTTTGTGTCTGGCCAGCTTTGCATTTCACATTACAAACATTGCAGCAGGTGTTGTCTATGTCTTAGTTTCTCTCTAGTCTCACCGAGCCGGACCTCCAGATCTCCACAGCGCTGTGTCGACGCTGGAGAAAGGACCGGCTGCACAAACTCTCATTTTGGCCTGTGTGCATGTCTTTAAACCAATCACACTCGTCTTGAGCCTCCACAAAGGCACATGGAAAGAGGTGAGCCCTGGTATTAGAATGGCTAAACCCCGCCAAAGAAAAAGGTAACAGCTGCTAGCTTGTTTATGTTTGTGTCATTAGGTGCTAGGTTATGTGAGGGCCCAAAACAGTCCTCTGACCCTTAAACTAATCTACCTTTGGAGAGCATCTTGTCCTTGGAGCAGGAAATACTAGCAGCTAAATAGCACTGACGCAATTTGGTCGTACACAGTTTTGTACCCAACTCCATCACTAATTAACACATTACATGTCATTGGTTTCATCCAAGTGTAGGAACAATGAGCAGGGATGTCCTGTAGTCTTGTTGTCATCGTGCTGTTGTCATGCAATGAGCAGAGACTCTGAGAAGTCACTGCACTCGGCCAGAAAACAGGCAAGTAAGTTCCCCTCGTTTCCAGTCCAAGCTAAGCTAACTGTCTCCTAGTTGAGTGCCATCGATCTCATGTAACTATTGAAAAATGAAAAGGTCAAACGTCAAACTACTCTGTTAACAGTGTAGTAACTATTGCAGGATGGACCTTTTCTTTCCATTGTTCACATTTGAACCTGACTCTGTCTACAGCTGCAGGTAGCCCAGACTGCAGCGGCCTGCTACCAGTCTCTGACCCCTGTATTCAAGCTCGATGTTGTTCAGCTAACAGAGGAGAACGCTAATCTATCAGCTGCTCAGTCTCATGCTCAGTTACACACACACACACACACACACGCACACAGACCCAGACACTGGTTCAAACAGCGTGGTTGTGTAAGCCTCTGGATTGCAGTTTATGTGACTGTGCTGCGCTGCAACGAGGGCATAAATGTTGCATCTTTATCTCTTTCTATCCGTCTCAGTCTGTCTTTCTTTCTATCTCTTTCTTTTGCTAACCTTTTCCTTTCTTTTTCTCTCTTCATCTGTATCTCCATCTCCAAAAACAGTCCTCGGTGCCAACTGATGCTCAGAATCCAAAGACACTACCAGTAAAAGTGGTTTAAACTTTCTGGTACGTATTCGTTTACCACTAAAGGAACCATCTTGTTCTCTTCATTTCAATTCAGGCCTGTGTTTTCATCCAGCATTCATTTCTTTAATACAATAAGCCATACTGTACTTTGCAGGAAGTGTAGTGCAGTTATAAAGGTGCTGTTCGACATAACTTCCTGAATATTATACAATAGCGCCCTTACATTCACTGTAACTGAACCTTTTGTGTAAAGGGGACAGCCCAGACAGACGAGGCCACAATAGAGTTAATGTTTTCAATTTTAAATGTCCTGATGTGTTCTCGGATATTTTGCGCTTCACTGTATTGTTCATTGTTTACGCAGTTGCTCAGAGTAACCCACCTCTGGCCTGCATATTTCTCTGGGATATCTCAGTAGTCACCAAGTAGCTAATAAAAATCTTTCTCTGCGTCACTTCTTTGTGTGCAGTGGAGAGCGCAACAAGGTTGGACAGAGAGGAAGCCTTACTATAATCACTTGTAATAAATCTGCCAAGTGTTTATTAGAATTTTATGTTTAAAGACTTGACATCGTGATCATGAGTTGGACTCACTTTTCAGTATTCACATATACAAAACCGCTCTGAATCGAGTTAAGTACAGTTGCTGTGAGTGATCCAGTGAGTGCCTGAATGGACACTTCTGGGGGTGAAGTATGACATCATCTGTGTCCCACTTGACCCGAATCCTGCTGAAGGCCTGTGACAGTTGTGAAGCTTGTCCACCTTCCCAAACACTGTCTTACAAGGATCTTTTGCGTTTAAGATAATATCATTCTGATAACTTTAGGCTTGATTTTTCTTCAGCTACAGATACTCATACTTCTCGTCACCTGTTGCAAAGTAACTCCTATCTGCACAGTTAAGTAGCTGAGTGGCTATCACTGCAGTCGAAACAGTACAGCTCAAGGTCACGTTTCAAAACAATCTCAAGCATCTTTGCGTCACTATTGTGGCCAAACGTAATAATTTCCTGCATTTTTTGGTCCATGTCTCAGATAATTCTTCTGTTTTTATTAAAACATAACGCTATATGTGTGCAGGGAACGTTTACAGACGGAGAAAAAGACAGAAGGACAACAAGCTGTTCCTGAGTTCAAAACCACAAATTCACAATTACATGGTATGAACCTCAGACCACAGGACCAGAACCCAGCATCGCTCTCTCATCACACACAGACGTCTTTCAGCTGCCTCTTCATAATCAGTTACACTCACAATAACAGAATAAATCACAAAACATAACAATAATTACATTGCCTTAAAGATGTGTGTGATCTCAGTTCAGTCTGACCTCTGTCGTGCTGATACTGCACTTTAACCAGGAGGGAACATCTGTCTGGTAACTCGAGTCGAGTCTCATCACAAGATAACGGAGAACTTCAGTTTCTAATTGGTTCATAATGACATTTTGTCTCCTCTGTCTGTCCTCCTCATGCCCTCTCTCTCACACCCCTCCTATAATCCGTTTCCTTCCCTTGTCTATTTATCTCTTTTCTCTCCTTCGCCCTCTTTCTTTTCTTTCCCCATCTCTCTCCTCCTCTCTCCCTTCCACTGTTACCCCCTCCTCCTGTCTCTCTCTGCTGCCTGCTGCCCTGGTTTCATTGACAGACTGCAGGCGGTGAGGGGGAGGAAATGCTGTGGCATTGCACAGCAAACATCCCTAATAGGCTAATCTAATCTCATCTCTTTGCGGTCTATGGCCCTGTGTTTACTTTCGGCCCCGTGTCTGCACGCTGGCTCTGCCTCGCTTCGCTGAATGCAGCTTTGTTCCCGCTGAAAACTCATCATCGGTGTGATCTCTGCGGCGGGCGCCAACTCCACGACCGTCTGCCCATAAAGCCTGCAGGCTGGGGGTCGTTCTCCTCCGTGTGCAGCCTCCCTTTGCTATTGTTGTTTGTTTTTATTACATTTAGTCTCACTGAAAGAAACAAGGTGGCATGCTGAGTACTGAGTGTGCTGCTCTGTATCTGACCCTGACCACCAACCTCCCAGTGGTGTTGCTCAATTTAGATTTTAAAGTTGAAATGCTAAATTTGACGCAATAGCCAACAAGGTAGCATCTTTCCAAAATAGAGGTAGAAAAATCAAACTAATGCAAGCAGCACTGTACAAAGACCTGACGGTAACTGAATGACCAGTCAAAGTCAAAGGTTCCTCGACTATCTGAGGAGAAAAGCATTGATTAAGTAGAGCTCACCCTGGAACAAATCAGACCAAATGTATCGGCTCTGAATGAGCCAATAAATGATAACAAAGAACACGTGATAGGAAAGTGAAGATGAAGTAGGAGGGTGTGAGGGGTGAGTTACATCACAACACGCTGGTGAAATGCCAGCACGGATGACTTCTGCCTTGAATCCACCAGGCACGACCGGTGTTTCCCACACGTAGACTTTACTTGGGCAGGCCCCCAGGTGTACTGACGGCTGTCCAAGAATATTTGGCAGCCCAATTTTTGACTTTTATCTATTTTTGTATCCATCCAAGAGAATGACACCATCCCTGATCGATTACCTAGTGGACACAGGGCCGTTGGTAGCCGTGCTCGTGCCCAGGACGAGATGATCTTCCTAAGCACATGATTTGAAGGGTGTCCCGAGCCTTCTCTAAATGCACAACAAGGCTCAGATTATTATGTTTCGTAATATCTTCGTTCAGATAGTGAGTTTGAAAGTAAGTCGCCTGAATGTCAGCGGAGGAAGCAACAAAAATCGATCATCCCTTAAATTTCAATACACCATCAAATCACCAACCAGCTGGCAGAAGCTTCCCATCATACTTTCAGCTCTGATGAGACGACTGTCTGAAACCACAGTCGAAACAATCGTGCCACCGTGTTTAAAACAAACTGTCCTCGGGTTGGAGAAGCAGTGCAACAGTGAGAATGCAAAAACAGGACATTTCATCACAGTACATTCACTCCACACCAGGTGAAGAAGACTTAGTACTGTCAGATAGTGATGTCACCTGCAGTGATTCATCTCACTGATGGTACTGATGACTGTAAGGCTCCTTGTCTGTTACTCACCTCTGGCAGCTGTGGACATCAGGACCATCTGCAGCAACAGAAAGATGCAGAGAAGCTCCATTCTGGTTTGATTGGCAGGAAGAAGAAACGTTCAGCCTCTGTGAACTGAAGGGAGATGAAATAAGAGAAAAACATGAAGTTGCTGTTTGAAGGATGATGTGAAATTTCTATATTTAGGACAAACTGGCACCTCAAACCGTTTAGATCACATCTCTGTGTATAAATCATCAATTTATCAAAACGGCTGTCCACTGATGTCTGATTTACTCCTACACACCGCAGTCATTATTACACCATCTGATGGGTGACTTTGATTAATTGCTGCCAAAATAGCTGCGAGCGATATGGAATTAAATCATAGTTTACTTGCCAACTGCCTGAAAATTGGGAAGTAAAAACTGCCTTGATCGAGATATTCCTTCGTAAAATGAAAAAATGTGTTCTTGATTTCTTTGCAGATGTTTTTCAAAACCCACCAGGCTGAAGTCTCTGAAGGTGGACGTTACGTAAAGGTGAAACAAAACATGCACTCACTTCCAAAACCTCTTCTCTTGGTTAACATCTCTAAAAGTCCACGGCAGTCAGAACACAAAAAAAAAAGCGTTCACAGTACAGAAGCAGAGATTTTCTGGAAGTCAAACCATTTTCCTCACAGATTTATTCTGTCCACCTGTCCATATGTCTCTGCTTACAGCCGTTTTAATCTATCCGCCACATAAATTCTTCCCTTGAACCTTTTGAGATCTTATTTCAATACTTCACATGCTGTATCTTTAATCAGCATGTCAGCCTCAGAAACCGCTTAAAGGTGCAGGACAACTTTCTACCCATCAGGTTAAAGTCGCACTTTTGTTTGCATAACTTCTTCAGTCCTCGAGTTTTGCAATAAACAAAATACAAAGAAGTCGAAAGTGGCTGAAAAGTGAAAGAGTGAAAGCTTCTTGGAGGAAGAGGAGAGACTGCAACCTGGGATCGTCTGGATTATGATGATAATGATGATGGTCTTTAAAATCAAATAGCATTAGATATCCAAGGTGTCCCTTGTTCCTTTGCATTAACACGGTGTGGCATTATAAAACCATATGCTGTCATAAACCTTGTAAATGCTGCATCATGTAATAAATCTGTAACTCACAGATATTACAAACCTTAACTTTGATCAACATCTTCTGTAGATTCACACTAATAATAAGACTCTGTGGGACATATATGACATAATCTTGACCTGAAAGCAAACTTTTACACCTGATCAGAGCAAAACAAAACTCTTCAAAGTGAATCCGAATGAAAGGGTGATGAGAAGACACCACCAGCTCTCTGTGACTCACCATGAAGTGCAACAGATAGACATTATCGCCCTGTGGATGCGTTAAATAGCCTAAATATTACACTGAGTTTGGTTCATTAATAAAGTGGAACTTACTGTTTAACTCGCAGCGGTGGAGAGATGTGCACAGTCTGCAGACCTGCACCGTGAAACCCCGCTGCACCTCCTCTCCACTGATCACTGTGTGATTTCGATGATTTAATCCTGATTCACCGAGAATGACTTAAAAAAAAGGAAAGTGAAGAGACTCCTGCAGCCGAAGCGCCAACTTGTACTGAATAAAGTGTTTAAAAAAAAGGAGGATCAGAGTGAGCGAGCGGGTAAAGTGGCAGTAAGTGTGGAAAATAATGTAAAATGTATCGGCTAAGGTCAAACACGTGAGCGCTGTAGTATTTCTGAATGACAGTCCGCACCGCGAAGCGCTCCGCACCGGGAGCAGCAAGCAAGGAGGAGGAGGAGAAACGCGCCTGTCCACAGACCTGTCCACAGCCCTGTCCACAGCCCTGTCCACAGACCTGTCCACAGCCCTGTCCACAGACCTGTCCACAGTCCTGTCCACAGTCCTGTCCACACAGTGATCTGTTAATATTAACCTGTACTCTGTCCACACAGCTGCAGCAGCTCCGCCGTCCAAACTTCAGCCGCAGGCGAGAAAACAAAACTGCGACGACGGACAGTCCGAGGGCACAACTTTCAGCCAATCACAGGGCAGGCCAATCAGAGAGCGGGCCAATCAGCGAGCAGGAGCGCGCTGGACAAATTTGGAGCGGTTTAAGGGGGAGGAGAGGGGAGAGGAGAGAGGAGAGGAGAGGGGAGGGGAGGAGAGGAGAGGAGAGGAGAGAGGAGAGGAGAGGAGAGGAGAGGAGAGGAGAGGAGAGGAGAGAGGAGAGGAGAGGAGAGGAGAGAGAAGAGGAGAGGAGAGGAGAGAGGAGAGGAGAGAGGAGAGGAGAGGAGAGGGGAGGGGAGGAGAGGAGAGGAGAGGAGAGAGGAGAGGAGAGGAGAGGAGAGAGAAGAGGAGAGGAGAGGAGAGGAGAGAGGAGAGGAGAGGAGAGGAGGGGAGAGAGGAGAGGAGGAGAGGAGGAGAGGAGAGGAGAGGAGAGAGAAGAGGAGAGGAGGAGAGGAGAGGAGAGAGAAGAGGAGAGGAGAGGAGAGAGGAGAGAGGAGAGGAGAGAGGAGAGGAGAGGAGAGGAGAGAGGAGAGGAGAGGAGAGGAGAGGGAGGAGAGAGGAGAGGGGAGAGGAGAGAGGAGAGGAGAGGAGAGAGGAGAGGAGAGGAGGAGAGGAGAGAGGAGAGAGGAGAGGAGAGGAGAGGGAGGAGAGAGGAGAGGAGAGAGGGGAGAGGAGAGGAGAGGAGAGGGAGGAGAGAGGAGAGGAGAGAGGGGAGAGGAGAGGAGAGGAGAGGAGGGGAGAGGAGAGAGGAGAGGAGAGGAGGAGAGGAGAGAGGAGAGAGGAGAGGAGAGGAGAGGAGAGGAGAGAGGAGAGGAGAGGAGAGGAGAGAGGAGGGGAGAGGAGAGGAGAGGAGAGGAGAGGAGAGGAGAGGAGAGGAGAGAGGAGAGGAGAGGAGAGGAGAGGAGAGGAGAGGAGAGGAGAGGAGAGAGGGGAGAGGAGAGAGGAGAGGAGAGGAGGAGAGAGGAGAGGAGGAGAGAGGAGAGGAGAGGAGAGGAGAGGAGAGGAGAGGAGGAGAGAGGAGAGGAGGAGAGAGGAGAGGAGAGGAGAGGAGGAGAGAGGAGAGGAGAGGAGAGGAGAGGAGAGAGGAGGGCATCAACTCAAATTAACTGAAATCATTTGTTAGTGAGAGAAATGATGCACAAAATGTTTTGAAAAGTGTTTTTAATCACCTTCTTCTTCTTCTGCTTCTTCTTCATTATTCTCTTATTTGTGTTCTATTATTATTATTATTATTATTATTATTATTTTATTATTGATGATTTCTTCTGTTCTTTCTGCTCATCAGTCTCATCATCGTATTGTGTCGCGTTGGTTTGTCCTGTGGCTCCTCGCTCCCACTAACATTATGGACCAACACTGCCACCACGTGGCAGTTAGGCGTCATTACAATACAAGTTATTACACAGCGACCCCATCGAGTTGGTTCAGTCTTTGAGCTTCTGCCTCCTTCTCAGCGGAGCTCCAGCTTTATCTCTGCATCTTCTTAGAGTTGATACAAACATGAACATTTTCTGAGGCCTTTTGGATGATCTTGTATTCTTACCCTACTCATTCAGTTAAGAATATTATTATCGAGTTAAGAAATATTCCTTCAAAAACATCATGAAACATGTTATCATATGGAAATAAAGCAGACTGATATTTCTGTTCTGCTCTCTTCTACTTCACACTGTGAGGACAGTGGTGCCATCTCCTGGTGACAGGAGGGACTGCACACATCTGGATCAACCTCAGTGCAGAGAAGACTGGATGTTGTCGGGTAAGAGGAGAGAGGAGGGAGGAGAGGAGAGAGGAGGGAGGAGAGGAGAGAGGAGGGAGGGGTGAGGAGAGGAGAGAGGAGGGAGGAGAGAGGAGAGGAGGGAGGAGAGAGGAGAGGAGAGAGGAGGGCATTAATTCAAATGAACTGAAATCATTTGTTAGTGAGAGAAATGATGCACAAAATGATTTGAAAAGTGTTTAAGATTCCTGATTTTAAACGCCTCCTCCTCCTACTTATATAATTCTTCTTCTCCTTCTTCTTTTTCTTCATCATCATCTTCTTCTTCTTCTACATCTTCTGCTTCTTCTTCATGTAATGCATCATTAATAATAATAATAATGATATCCTTTTAAAGAAAGACCTTATAAATATCCCTGAAGAAAGAATGAGAGACCTGTCAGTTTTACAATCGATTGTCTTCATCAGATTTATTCAGCAGTCACACAGCAGGCAGATGAGTTAATTGGGGCCAATCAGGGTTTGTTCCCGAATAAATGCAATATATTTTGCAAAGCGTTCGTTTCACAAAATGATAACTGAGTGCACGAAACAAGCTGAGTCAATATGTCTTGCTATGCGTGACAATACTGGCTGATCACCATGCAAACACCAGCTATTATGAGAAAGTCTTGTAATATTCAGTGACAATTGAAGTGAATGTCCGACAGCCAGTGGAGATGAAGCAGCCTACTTGTTAGAGGATGTAATCTCAACTTTTTTCATTGACCTGCAAGTTATCTCACTGGACACGCAGAGAAAAAGGTTTATGTACTTTCTTAAGATGGACATGTAAAAAGGAGGATGGTCCAAATTGTGAAAACATGTTTTTCTGAATAATGGTCACAGTTTAAACATGACCTAAAGATAACGTCTGCAATTCGAACTACATTTAATGCTTCAGGAATGAATTTAAATCGCCTCAGCTCCGGCCTGTCGGGCCTGTAAACAACCTCCAGTTTGTCTGAAACGAGCTGAGGAACATTTCAGGACACACAGTTCTTTATATCACACAAACAGTCATTTAATACAGCAATCTTTATAGCAAAGGTTCGGTTTTACTTCGAAAAACAGCAGCGTATTGTCTATGGCTGTGCTCCAGGTCCATGGCTTTAACCACTGTGTTTTATTTCAGCGTCAGGAGGAGACGGCAGACAAAACCTCCTGGGAGTCTCACAGAGTGTCTGAGCAGCTGGAACAAAAAACTAAAACTATCTGCAGATTTCTAAAGTGTGAACCTGAAAGTTTTGAAGAACTGTGACAAGAAACAAAGTCAAACCGTCCCATCGAGGCTGAAAATATCAAGAGACGAAAAGAAAGAATCGCTGTGTTTGTGAGTCAAAAAACAGAATTGTGTTTTTTTATAAAAGTAAAAATAATCCAGCGCATTATTGCAAGAGGAATTTATAAAGTTTAATTTCATGTTTTCTTCAGCAGATGGTAGCAGAGGACAGGCGAACAGAAATACACACAATACACACATGCGTGCACACACTCAGTCTTTTATGTTTTAAGTACAGTTATAGTTGCTATTCTTCTCAAATCATCGTGACAGATGGTGGGAATATGGTCGAGTATGCTCCATTGAAATCCAGGCACTGTGGCGGGCAGTAGGCTGGAACTATTTCTGGTAAAGACTGTTGTGCATGTGTGTGAGTGTGTGAGAGAGGGAGAGAGAGAGGGCATGTGTCCATCACTGTGAGTCTGTACTTCAGTACTGTAAGTCAGACTGGATGTAAGCTTATGAGAAAATCACCCGTCCTCTCACCTGATTTAAAGCGATACAAGTCAGAGATGCTTCAATAAAACGACAAAACATTCTTACATTTAAAAGTACAATGCAAGGCAAAAGAAAATAAATATAGATACTACCTCTTTGTCTTTATACATGATGCAAACATCAACTGTATTATTACAAATTAGAATTTGTGACCTGTTAAAAACAGATTTCTTCTCTTTTTTTTCCACGTTGACTGAAACTTTGAGGTCGTGATCGTTGGGTATCTTTGGTTGTAGCAGAATATTATAATGCATCTAAAGGATGTCTGTTTGTTTTAGGATCCAAAGCTAACTGTGTTGTAGTTATTGAAACATTTTTATTTAATCACTCAGAGTGGCAACAAAGATAAAATCATAGACAATCCTGGATATAAAAATAACACTCAGTCTGAGTCGTGTTGCACCAAACTGCGGGTTGTATTTTGTGCTGGAGGTCAGTGGGCAGAAACCTGTGAGTGCGGCCCTCCAGTTCAGTCAAAGCACCGGGTTTGGACACGGTTGTTTTCATTATTAGGTTTTACTGGGCTTCAGCCAGTGCAAGAGGCCATTTATATTCTGCAGGCACAGCAAAATGTCACATTCAATCTGTACACTTTGTTTTCAAAAGGTCATAATTAGCTTGCAGTTTTGAAACAATTATGGCCAAAGTGCACCAATTTCCCCTTGAAGCAAAACATAGAATTACTCATGGAGAGAGAAGCTGAGCGGCGTGTATGTGTGAAACGTTTGTGGCTTGGTGTTATTTTAACTTCTGAGTCCAGTATCAAATACTTTGTCTTTGTATCAGCTGCAAAAGTTAAATGCAGCGTGGAAGAAAACTGGCTGTCCACCCTTTGAAACATTTTTTTTTTAATCTTATCTGAGTTGACTGAGCGTGAACGCTGTTAGATTTCAGCAATTTAACACTTTTACATGCAGGAGCAGCTGAGAATGATTACAATTTATTAGCGAGGTTGGTGAGAGTTAGGTGATCGGAGGGCACACACCAGGGAAATTAAACAGCAGCTGCAGAGAAACAGGAAAGTGCGATTCATTCAGCTTCACCATACCTGCCCCCAAACCGCCTGCCAGTTTAAAGATTCGGAGAAGCTATGGACCGAGCAGCCAGGTGTGCTGATGACTTTTGAGATTTGATAACAATTTTTAGCAAACTGACGAACATTACTCTGGAGCATCTCTTGTAAAACGCTGTTTAAAATTAGAAATGTTTCATTTTTAGTTTGCTGTCATGAAAGAGGTCGAATGAGTGATAATGTTGTTGTTGCTAGGGCGGTCTGACCAGTTGCTATGCGGCAGCCTCAGCTGTTGTAGGAAATGGCTCTGGTTAAAGTTTGAAGGAAGGGAAGCAGAGAGGGCGATGTAGCCACAAGGCTTATTACTATGCTCTTGTGTGTGTGCATGTGTATTTCTGTGTAAGCATTCATTTGTGTATTGGACGATGTGTGTGTGCGTCTATCGTGTGACCCGGTGCCTTTTAAATCATGTGTAGGTTCATAGATTCATCATTAATGTGCAGCATTTCTGTGTGTGTGTGTGTAGCTCTGTTTCTGCATATATACATATAATCTGTGTGTGTGTGTGTGTGTGTGTGTGTTGCAGTATGGCGGTCTCACCTCAAGCCTGAACCCAGAGCAGCCGCGGGGAGGGTTGGGCATTTATGAAGGAATTCTGTAATTTTCAAAACTGTGGTTTGAGTTTCACTCTTTTTAACAAGCTGGTTTGGGCACTGATAATGGAAAACGGCTGCAGAGAGAAAGCGAGCGAGCGAGAGCAAGAGAGAGAGAGAGAGAGAGTGAGCAAGAGAGAGAGAGAGGGAGAGAGAGAGAGGGAGAGAGAGAGAGAGAGGCTTTTGGCAGCGTTTGGATTCACTTCCCATTTCTCAAAATATGTTTTTGCCGTCTGCTCTTCTGGGACTTTCTGCATTATCATTTCTGCGCTAGTTAGACGGTAAACTCTGGACGGCAACAGGAGAAGTTGTGCTGGATATAAAGTGGGCACGAGGTGCATTAAAGTTCATAAGTGGAATCCATCAATCTCACCGAGTGCCACGAACATGGCGTCTTGACCCCAAAGGCAAAGGCAAAAAGTTTTCTTTTTGCACTGAGAAGAACTGGAAACAGGATTCAAGTGTGAATTTCTTTTCACTTCAGCAGCTCCATAATGTTTAACCCTCATGTTGTGGCCCCGGTCAAAATCAATTTGACGCTCAGTCGATTCTTCTTCTTCTGTTTCAGACTTTATCTGCTCGTCACGGGGCTTTAATGACATCCTTCACACCAAACATCTATAAAATTAATCATACTTACCCTGAAAACCTAATTCATTTAGAGTTTGTTTATCTGGTGTCTCTAATATTAACAACCAATAGACAATACATGCATAAGCCTGCAGTATGAGCTTGAAAATAGCTAAAATAGCGTGAAATCACTGGACATTTTCAGGATAACTTCCAGCTGTGTTTGTAGTGAAAAAAACTGGGTGTTTTTAACAAAACCTCTGGACTCTGACCGTGTTTTTGGTGACCAAAACAGGTATTTTGAGCCACAACATGATCTTTTTCTAACACTAACCAAGTGGTTTTTGTGCCTTTGCAACATATCTGTGGTTTGCAGAGATACACACTCACTCACAGCTTTTTTTCTTCTTCTGGCGAGTCGGATGTAAAATATACACCAAACAGCTGAAAAGAAAAACAAATACACATACAGTACATGTGTATGTAAAGACATGCAGATAGGCGAGTTAGAGGTCGGCACAGGAAGGAAACTGAGTCATGCAGCCAAACTTGAGACCCAACCTCAACCACGCTCTTATGTTTGAGTGAAAGAGAAATGCTTGATTTAAATGCACAACAAAGCTTCCTCACAACTGGAAATAAAGTCATCTGGACATAATATACAGAGCCTTCATACACACTGAATAAAAACACAGCCGCCCACTCGCTCTTTCACTTTCTTAGTAGAGTTTAAACTAACAGCTTAAAGTTCCTCATCAGTATATTAAACCGCACTGTTGTTATATGCTGCTACTTGTGCTAAGATGCATTATTTTCAGCAGGGGAAAAATACTTTAATATCACCACTGACATTATTGTTACTAAAGAACAAAATCATGAATCCTTCCTGTCAAGTTTTTTTCCCATTCAGACACGCTCTCTCTCCATCGTGGTGAAGCATTCATTCTTTTTATTTTCTTTTTCAGAAAACTTCCTCTAAGATGGCGTTGTTATGGTGTTCAGAATAATCTTCACTTTCTCAGATGAATAGAAATCTGTCAATGGACTGACCTTTACAATCTTACTTTCCCAAAGTTACTTCAGTACAATACTTTAACGATGGTTATTAAAGGGGCATTATGTGAGAATTTCATTTGGAAAGATTAGATAAAATTGTCAACAGAATTTGAAGAAATAACAGTTTTGACATGAGGTCCAGTGCTGCTCCCCCGTCAGTATTAAACCAGTATAAACCTCCTTCTTCCGGCCGTCTAAAGTTCCTGTGGTAGCGGTGTAAACACCGGCATCCAGCATCTGAGCTCCCAGTCCGAGCAGAGTCAGCTAAGGACTGCTAGCTGGACTGCTAACTGAGCTAACTAGCTTATGGCAGCAACAGTTAGGGGTCATTCTGGTGATATGCTGCCCCCTATTTGTTTGGAGTATGAATTGGACAGGAGGCAAATTCTTACGTCATGCACCTCAAGACACTTGATATACTGTACATATATACAGCTTCTCATCCTCTCATTACTATCTCTACTACTACCACTACTACTGTTGCTGTCTATAATCCTACAACTACTACTGTAACTACTACAGCTGCTACCTGTGGTATCCTGCACGTGTCACTGCTGCTCCTGCTGCCATTATCACCTGTCTCCCACTACAACACTGTAGCAGAGGTACTGTTACAACTGTATCAGCCCGCTTCACACAATCTGTACAGTCTGTAGGAAACAATAGCTGCGTTTCAAGCAGAACGTCTTGTTCCACATCTGGATGCCAGGTAGTCTGACCCCCCGCCGCACCTAAACACACACATTACCACACACACACACACACACACACACACATCGGTACAAGCGACCGTGGGGGCCCGTTAAGCTAACGGGAGATATTTAGCCCCCAGACTGGGAAAATAAAAAGTGTAATGTAATGGAGCCAGCTGTAAAAGCACAGAGCGGTACAGAACAGAATACAACAGGACATCGCCCAACCTGGTGTGACTTAGTGTAACCAAACCTGAGACTGGACTGATTCAGGGTCAGCTATGGCCTCAGCTCGCCCGGGGATGACATCAGCAGCAGGATGAAGGTGGGTTGTAATAGGAGCATGTGAGACTCCCTCATGACAATGACACAATGAGATGTTCTCGTCAAAAAGCAGCTGAACGTGGGTCACTCACTTCAGTTTTTCTTGTTTTCTGGTTGTTATTTATGTATTTAAAGTCCCTCCTCACTCAAAAATATGGTTTTCTTCTTGTACATACAGTTTTTGAGCTTCACTCTGTAGAATGATGTATGTGCATAGTTTGACACGAGGAAGGCTGTTGTCACACTCGTCTACTGAAAGTGTGAATTTCTCTCTGTGCTCATTGAGAATCTGAATTTGAGATTCAGGTCTGCGCGCATCATTTGTGACTTCACAGTTAGTTGGGAGTCGATGCTGGTCCAGTATTCAGCGCACACAAAATAAATGAAGTCTCCAGTGCACATATTTGCATATTTCATAGATTTTATGGAAGTTTTGATATTTTTTAAATGTGGAAGTAAACTGTTTTTGGCAGACACGGTATTATTTAGTGCAGGGGTCCGAAACTGCCGCCCCAGAGAGACATCATCTCGTAGGAGGGCCACTAGAGCGTTCAGGTACTACGAGAACATTTCAGAAAATGTATTTGTTAACATTTATTGTTCACACAATGATACAAAGAAAACAACAGCACTAGTTTAGTTTTCTATACTTCTGTTTGCATTTTCTTTTGTCAAATATGAAGAAAATATGAGCAGATGTGCTGCAAGAATTAAAGTACAAATGTGTTTCATTTGTTAGTTCAGGGCTTCGAGGTCTCAATAAGTTATTTAAGAGTAAGGAAACAAGTTTGAACTAACTAACACACATAAAAATGTACACAAACTGCTTTTTGCGTTTTTTGTATTCGTATGTTAACAATGGAAATAAAAAACTACATTTTCAGAGATATTGTGCTTTCTTGTAGAGCTTGAACGCTGCAGTGGCCCGACTACGAGACGATACCAACAGTGGACCCGAGATGATTGGAGTTTGAGACCCCTGATTTAGTGTGATTATGATTATGTCATTATTGTTTCCAGCAGATTTTTGTATATGTCTGCTGGAAATCTGTGATGTGTTTGATTTATTTCTAACTAATAATCTTCATAAAAACCCGACAGAGAAATGCCCAAGCAGTCTGGATTGTGTTATTGAAATAATGAAGAGTTCTCTGTCTTCCCGACTGTTTGTAACAAACATCAGCAAATCGTGTTCGTCGTGAACGTTGAGAGAAAGAAACCAGCTCTGTGAGGACATCTTCCTGCTGAACATTTAGCATTAAACTCCTCCAATACTAACTCACAGAAGTGATTTTGTCACTTTCATGAATGCATGGGAGCTGCAAAGTACACTGTAGAGAGGGAGGAGAAGCTCTGAGTACACGCACAGTTGAATATTTATATGCCAGTTGTGCCTGTGTGGGCCACTGGCACTGCAGCTAATAGTAATAGCTAAAAGTGTATTCAGTGCTGCTGTAAATAGTTTGGGTGTGTGAATATGTGAGTGTGTGTGTGTGTGTGTGTGGGAGCTGGTGGCTGTCTGAGGTGTTTTGTACATTTCCCTTCACTCCGTTCTGGGTTGTTTCATTAAAAACATTAAAAAATGGACGTTTTCATAACAGCTTTATTATTAACTTCATTTTTCGCTCCCCCACATTCTGAGGTAATGCAGAGCAAAGAGGGATTTTACGAGCACTTAACACTAATGTTACACTAATGCTGCAGTCATGAGCTCATGTTCGGAGCCCCCCCACCTTTCACACTTGGTCCTTATATATCTCACTTTCTCTAACTCCCTCTGCACTCTTAAAGGTGTTGAACTCTGCTACAACCTTGGCTTGTACAGTTCCTGGCTATGATATACTGTAAGTCCAAATATTTTTGATTGTTTGTTTTATTGCTTTTAAATGGCAAAATTTCCCTGAGGATTTAATCGGACTTGTGTCAGGCGTAAAATATGCTTTATTTGCAGTTATTTTAATCATTCATCATCGTCCACTTTCTGCCACGTTTGTCTATTTTCCTGCTTCTGTCTTTCCACACGCTGACACCTCCGCAGTGCAAGTCAAGACACTCCTCTTTGTCACACTCACAGGATTTTATTCCCCTGAATGACCGGTTTCCTTCCCTTTTATTAATTAAAAACCTGTTTTATGCTGTGTGGATGGAATACGTAACGGCTCTCCAAAGGTTACAGCAGACACTTTAGCCCAAAACACACCTCGCCGTTATTTTTTTGCTCCCGCTTTAACGTCGGAACTTGTTTTTAATTTCCATCAAGCCTAACCTGTGCCGTGTGCCTTTTCCCCTGAGGCACGCCATCCTTGGAGAGAGAAAAAAATCTAGAAAAGAAAGTAGAAAAACAGATGAAGGCATTGTTCATTTTGACATCAACAACAGAGGATGAAATATTATAAAAATACTCAAAACATGAAATGGAATAACATAAAACCCATTCATCCAGTCATCATAATAATAATAAATATCAGTGGTTAAGTCATTGTTATCATGTACCAGTATTAAATGGTTATGAAGCTGACTCATTCTCAACATTTAACAGTCCGTATCAAACCTCAATATTTTTTAAATATCACCAGATTTGGTGTATTTGCATCTGAACTATTGAAAGTACTGAAGGTTGGCAGTCAGATTCTTGGCCTTGTTACTTAATATCTTAATTATCTGAACATCAAACAGAGACACTGACTCACTGAGATGTTTGGCACATTTTGTTAAATCAAAAAAGAGTTCTTGAAGGAAACATGTTTACAGCTTTGGTATCACATATCTGTTGTCTCAGTATTGGTATTGAAGCTAAGGCGTCAAGGCAGCTTTCAAAAATGTCTGTTTCTAGACTTGTCAGATAGAAAAGTATTTGTGTTTGTTACCCAGTCAGCCAGGATATAATGTTAGCAGTTAGACCAGGAGGTGGAGGGGACGGTGGTGGCGTTATTACAGCCAACAAGGCTGCCAAACGGCCGACCGTAGCTCAAGTCATTTTTAAGGACACCTGAGGATATTTCTAGCCATTTTTGTTGCGTCAAAACCAGGTTTTTTATTAAGGAGACGTGCTGACATTTCAAGCGGACTTTATGGCGAACAAAACCGGCTATTTGTCAAGAGAAGTGGGACCATCTCCATGATCGTGGCGACCTAAACAGGTATTTTAAGCTGAACCATGATGTTGTTCTAACCCCGACCTAAGTAGAGTATAAGCACAGCGTTGTGACAAGATAGAAATAGAAAATTAAACTTAAAGAGTCAACCAGCTTTAACTTATCTGTGGTTTTGCAGAAAAATACTCAGCTAACTTTTATTCTGGTGATTGGCTTGTGTGAGTTCATTTGTTTTCTGTTCATGGGTTTGCATTTATCTGCTATCTGCCAGAGGGTGAACTGAGGGCTGACGGCCTCACCCAGAAGCAAGCTGTTTGTGCCGCTACATGTGGATTGTTACTCAGCTTGCAGCGTCTATGTTTTGAGAATTTAACCGAGAAATAAAACTGAATAAAACTCTCTGCCAAAACAATAACTTGGATCTTTTATTAAAAATGTTCCCAGTTCAGGCCGTACTGATTCAAGCCATCATTTCTCGGTTGTACAGATCTTTGTACGCTACATCAGAGGTTATAAGCTGCCTCTTGTATTTTAAATAAAAAAGGAACCACAGGGAGAAAACTGTTTCAATTTCCTTCAAGTTCATTTAGCAAAATAATCAGAACTGCGTGACTGTAATCACCTCACTCACCTCCTTCCTCTGATAAACCTGTCAGAGGTGACAAACTGTAACTACAGTACATTTTCTCTTTATCTCGTTTTTTTCTTTGGTTCACACTAATGCGTTTGTCATAAGTGTCACACACCAGCTCCGAGGCCGGAGTTACCTTGTGTTTGTCCACCTGTAAATCAGAGTCTGTGGCCGAAGTTATCAGCCCGGCTTAACGGGCTGTATATTTATTGGCTGTGTGCGCCGCTACAGGTCCACAGGAATTCCACTGAATTAGTGGGTATAGTATGACTTACTGCCTATTACTCTCTACACGCAGGTTCACACATGAAAGCATATGAATGTAGGTGAAGTCACACACGAGTCCACGCAGAGAGCCATTAATTTTTATACTGTTTACCATTCCTGCAAAGACCTAATCAGGTGATTTACAGGCTTCTTCAGTCTGTATGTATTTCAGCATACTCCTTTATATTAGATTCAGGTTTCTCTTACATTTTACTTTGTTTTTATAGGCCAATTTAGAAGCATTGAGCTGCCCCCTATTAATGCCCCAGCATGCGCTGTACCTCTGGTCCATAAAGCTCGTTTTAATAAAACTTTTTTTCTTTCCATTCTGATGACAGGAGCACCACCTCTGACTAACTGCTGCTGCTGCGTAACTTTAAAACTTGAATGATTCAACAAAAGTAAAGGACGAACTTTGGGAGGACACTGCAGGAAAAACACTGGATACAAACAGCACGCAGAAATGAATCTGCAGAACGCACCAATATCGTGGAACGTTGGCCTCGTTTAAATTTTGCTTTTCAAGGACGGTAAGACGATTTTTAATGGAGAACTACAAACAACTTTTTAAGTTTCTTTAAATGTGCAAACTTGTGTCATCTCAAAGTGAAGCTGGTGCTGAAACCTTTACAACCTTATTGCTTTTCATTGCTTTATGACATGTACCGTACCGTACGAGGTGCAGCCCTACAGTTTGATGTGTTGGCCGTATCCTCACTTTCTCACCCTCATGAAAAGCTTTTTTTTTTATTAAACTCATCAACTTACTTCCTTTATTTTATTAAAAACCTTTTCATAATCAACTGTGAGGGTGATGTAGGGACACACACCCCGAAATGATGAAATGCCTGTGATATCGTAAAATGTAGGAAAAGGCAATCATGACGGAAATTAAAAAAGTTTGTTGTGCGTTCAGTATTTCTTCAGTTCTTTTCAATGCTCCTTCGCTGATTGTTGAAGTGACTTTCGTATTCACACAAACGAGGCTGGGAACAGGCAGCGTCTCTGCTCCGGGGCTGATCAATCCACACCTCAGTATGTAAGGCCCTAAGGTCTATATTTGAAATACAATTTTTACAACCTGGCCCAAACATTGTGGAGGGAAGAAGCAGTTTCTGTGTGTTTGTTTGTTCACTTCTTATCTCTGTGAAAGCCTCCTTTGTATTGGTAACCCAGTAAACAACAGGAAACCCTTGAATGATTCACCACTGCACGGCCCTGATCTCCTTTTTCCACCTCTGCTCCACATCTTTGCACACAATCACATACACAAACAAACACACAATACCTCTGGCTTTCACACTCACTCTGCAACGAACAGTCAACAAAGACTCACTTTCTTCCCTCTTTCTCGCTTGTAAACACGCAGGCAAAGATCCTGCTCTGCAGTGAGATGAACATCTCTCGTCTGATACCGTCCTTATTTTCCCTGAGATCAGCTTCCTTAACGCCACACCTCTCACAATAGAGCTCCTGTCTGTGCCCGCGATAGGCCATCTTTACGGTGATAGTTGCCGAGCAATGGCGGTGAAAACATCCTCTCTCTGATGCCGAAGTGTCTTGACCCCTAGGTACAGTAGCATGCATGTGCACAAACACAACTATGAACTGTGGATGGTGCATAAACGACAGACAGATGCCACACAACATGGATGCAGTTAAAGATACACTGAGGTTAGAGCAGCTGGTTGTGTTAAACCTGGATACCTTTGTAGTTTAAACACACACATTTAAAGATAATCGAGAGTATCTGAAAGAGGAGATTAACATACAGCTGATGTTAAAATTAAAAGAGTTTTTCTCTTCT